>NC_142350.1:31477500-31730000 GCF_059441175.1 Urocampus carinirostris
TACACAGTGTCCCTTTAAATCTATTTTGAGTTTGATTGCTCTTTCTTCTTGACAATATATGATCATGTAAATTCAACTCGCCATTTTTGTCAGTGGTGAATATACAATTAAGCAGGTATAGTTAAAAGAGTGAAAAGTGTTTTATCTTATTTTCATTTTATTGCTTTAACTCATTATGAGTTACTCTTGTATTCTAATCTTAATATTCTTTTATCTATACATGTACAGGATACAGTTTCTGAGTTGTATGGCAACTGTGGACTGCAAAGTAAGAATTTCATTGTGAAGGGAATTGTGATTCTTTACTGAGCATATGAAGATAAACACTTTGAATCTTGAATCTTAAGTATTGATAGGGTTTTTTTTTTCTTTTGCTCTTGGTGTCTTTAGTTATTTAGATTGAACATTACTGATAGGAACATTATATTTTTATTTGAATGTAATTGGTAATTGAGAAAGAAATCAAGAACTTTGAGTCTTTTTGTTTATTATAATGTTGTATAATTGCTGGATTATGTTGCAGTGACTCCCTTCTGGGGTGCCAAGCATTCATAATAATAAAGTTTATAGTTTAGTAGACATGATACATAGGGTGAAAATACATCAAGTAATTTTAAACTTGCAGGGAGAACAAGAGAAGAAAGAAAACAGAAAAACACAATGTCAAATTCCAAACTTCTATTAAAGACCCTCCCCTCAGCCCTTTCTTTTTATTAAATCTCCTTTGAGATTTTTGAGTTTTTCCTTGCCCTCATGTAGGTTTTAGATCAGGGTATGGTGTAATAATAATCTGTAGTTTGAAATAATCTGTGGTCTCTGCAGCCCTTTGAAACTCCTGGTGATTAAGGGCTATACAAATAAACATGACTTGAATTGACTTGACTTGGTTACAAAAAAGCAGAGAGCCTTTAAGAAAGAGTGTGGGATCAAAGAACAGCAATACTGGATGTAGATAGTCACAATGCTGTGAAAAGTGAATGTTAGTAAAATAACAAACAACAGTACAACGGTGAGGTACAATAATCCAAATATGAACTGCTATCTCCCTTGCAGGTGTCCAATATTAAAAACAGAATAAACAGATCACGTAACAATTGTGTTTCATTTTTAATGTATATTGTTTTTTATTCCCCTCCATCCTTTTGATGTTTTTTTCCATCCCAACCACCATTTCTGTTTAATGTCACTCAAATAAAAAATATACAACCTGATTGGAATTCTATTAATGCCATCACTCTGGATTTGAACATGAAAGGCTGTTTATTTCAACTGTGCAGCCGATGTGATGATTCCAATAACAACTATGAATTAATAGAATAATCTTCTCTATGACAGACTTGTAGCACAGATCAGGCTATACCAGTTTACTCATCAACAGTCCACCCTAAAGGGCATCAATCACACGTCATATTGTAATAAGATCCAGAAGAGAGCTAAGATCAGAGTAGGGCACGGCTAACAGCCGTATCCCTGTGGTAGCAGTGTGACTAAGAGTTTAATTTGGGAGCAGCCGTCACTTCAAAGAGAGACGTGAGTATTTTCCTGCTTATTTGCACCCCCAATGGGTCTCACACATTATAGTATAAGCATCCACCGGCTGTCTGCTTATACGCTAACGCCACCCCGATTGCCTAATTTTTCATGTCATCGACTTTTTCTGCAGAGAAAGAGGAGAACAAAATAGGGAACAATTGAACACGATTGCGATGTGAGTCTTCTGTGCAAGCCAGAAGCCGCTATGCATGTTTTTTTCCTTTCGAAAACGCATCCCTTTTCTTTTCAATTTATGTTTTTTCGTCAGAGTTCATCCCCAGGACACATCAGGAACCATTTGCAGGCAGTTAGCAGTCAGTGAGGGAACCTTGTGGCCTCCAGTTAATTAAAAACATTTTGACACTCAGAACAAACAGAAGAATCATTTGGTGGTTTGAATTATTTGACGGGTCATGCGGCTCGGTCCATGTGGGTGTCACTGAACCTCATTTTGCTTAAAGTATGACAACCAGGGTTGGGTAATAACAAAATACATGTAACAGCGTTATGTAATTAGGATACAAAAAATGTAACTGTACTCCGTTACAGTCACAGGCAAAAAGACATAATAAAGTTGCTCATTTAATTGTACATTTAACTAAAATAAGGCTTACTTTGCAGGATTACAATTTGATGTTAAGCTTTATTTCGTACACACAATGCGTTGATAAACAAATTGTGCCAATCATCATTTCAATCACTGACAGGAGAGAGACGGCGATAGATTTGGTTTACAGACGGCATATCTGTTGCGCAGTTGTACAAAAAGTAAAGCCTAGTTGTCCACAGGTAATAGCACTTGTCTTTTCTTCTGTACCTTCTTTCTAACGAATATAGTACTCATATCGTAAATTTGGCGCAGACCTGCAGTTTTGTGATCCTACTGATGTGTGTACGTATTTTGGCACTGGGCACACACATTATATTCAAATACATTTAGTAAATTCAATTAATCTCCTTTTTGCAGTTGATTGTTTTTCAAATTTTACTGAATAGTTATTTCCCGGTTCCGGTTTCCAACATGGCGGCGCGTGTTTACATTGCGGCTAGTTGCTATCCGGCTATCCTACTATTTACCACTTTCCTCCTGCTTTCCTTTTTGGATACATGCGTGGCCAATAAGACCTACAGCCGGGAAGAGCTCATCCGACTGGGTGGGGGTCTAAATTTCGACTTTTCGGGCACTTTCTATACCACCCATGACATCCCGAACGAGCTCCAAAGGGACTCGGGTTCGCCCTGCTTTCCCGCTCCACCGAAGAAAAAGAAAAATCGAAGCAGAAGACGGCGCAAAGACAGAAAACAGAAGCGGGGATGTCGTGCAGGGAAGCGTGTGAAGTTGAAGGAGCAAGGACATGAAGATCTGTCTAATCCAACCATCATTTCTTCGTCGATTCTGCGAGTCAACCGACGCCTGAAGCCCAACGCACACGAACGGCGACATCTTGTGACGATCTCTACAAAGACTACAGCTAAGTTAAATGATTCAAAGCTAAAATTTGGTCTTTTGAATGTTAGATCGCTTGTTCCTAGAGCTTTACTTGTAGATACTATTATTCGCGATTATAAACTTAATTGTTTCGGTCTCTGTGAGACTTGGTTACGCCCGGATGAGTTTTTACCACTAAATAATGCTTCGCCACCAGACTACGTTAGCAACCATGTAGCACGTTCTTTGAAAAAGGGTGGCGGTGTCGCGCTCATTTCTAAAAAAACGCTCAAATTTACTCCTTGTACCTCTAATAATCACAAGTCGTTCGAGGCTCTTGTTATGAGGTCGTCTCCATTGTCAATTTATGTACTAACTATCTATCGCGCACCAGGACCATACACAACTTTCTTAGACGAATTTGCTCAACTTTTGTCTGAACTAGTAACCTATGCAGATAAAATTATAATTATGGGGGACTCTAACATTCATATGAACTCCCCACTCAGTTCACTCACTGTTGCGTTTCAGTCTCTAATTGATGCATTTGGTTTTAATCAACTGGTTGATTTGCCAACCCATAAAGATGGAAAACACGCTCGACTTGGTTCTGACTCGAGGAGTTTCAACCTCAAACATGACGGTGTTACCGTGTACTACAGTTATCTCGGATCATTATTTAGTTACATTTGAGGTGCTAGCTAAATGTAGTACCAAAAAAACTGAAGGATTCAATGGACGCAATACAAGCACGGGCACAGTTTCTGAGCTCTCCGATATTCTTCTAGGAGTAGTTGCGTCCTTTCCTTCCTGCATAGGCTCTATCGAATCACTCATAAATGAATTTAATGCTACCCTGGCTAGTGCCCTGGATTCAGTGGCGCCCATTCGGCTTAAATCACGACCTAAAAGACGCACGCCTTGGTTTAATGATGAAACTAGATCCCTTAAACGAGAATGCAGGATATCTGAAAGAAAATGGCGCGCTACCAAGCTTGAGGTTTTCAGATTTTGTCCCGTTTTAGTGAACTGTCACTCGATAATCTTAAACAGATGGTGAATACGGCCAAACCGACGACTTGCCAGTTTGACCCGCTTCCAGGTTCACTTATTAAAGGTCTCTTTGGCGTTCTTGCACCTTCTGTTCTAAATATCTTAAACATATCACTCTCCTCAGGTGTAGTTCGAGCGGCTTTTAAGTCCGCCGTCATTAAACCCACACTGAAGCGACCCAACCTTGAGCCAGAAAACTTGTGTAATTATAGACCTGTGTCAAACCTACCGTTTCTTTCTAAAATACTTGAAAAAGTAGTGGCACAGCAGCTGAATGATTTCATGTCCGAGAACAATCTCTTTGAATCAATGCAATTGGGATTCAGGGCTAACCACTCTACTGAGACAGCTCTGATTAAGGTAACCAATGATCTCCTACGGGCAATGGACTCTGGCGCATTATCACTTTTGCTGCTGCTGGACCTTAATCTGCATTTGACACAGTGGACCATAATATCTTGCTAGAACGGTTGGAAAAATGGATTGGTCTCTCAGGAAACGTCCTCTTATGGTTCAGATCCTACCTCTCAGATAGGACACACTGCGTTAAATATGGCGAATTGACATCTGAGCCATTTAGTGTTACCTGTGGTGTTCCGCAGGGTTCAGTGCTTGGCCCCCTTCTCTTCAGCATTTATATGCTTCCACTAGGTGATATTATTCGAAAGTATAATATCAGTTTCCATTGCTACGCAGATGACACTCAACTCTATCTCCCGATGGAGGAATCTGCCACACTAAACTGTGGAAATTTGGAGGCCTGCCTCACTGAGATAAAAGAGTGGATGTCACTCAATTTCCTGCGTCTTAACTCTGAAAAGACTGAAATGTTAGTTATTGGTGCATCTAAGTCCCGTGACTTATTCTCTAAAACCGCTGTGAACATCGACAATTGCCACATCACACAGAGCAACTCACTTAAAAATGTAGGTGTCATGTTTGACCCGATCTGTCCTTTCAAACACATGTGAAGAAAATTACTAGAACCGCTTTCTTCCATCTCCGTAACATTGCTAAAATTCGTCCTATACTTTCTCAGTCAGATGCGGAAATCATAATTCACGCGTTTGTTACCTCCCGTCTCGATTACTGTAATGCACTACTTTCCGGTCTTCCGATGACCAGAATTAAGAGTCTTCAGCTGGTACAAAATGCCGCAGCGAGGCTTTTAACTAGGACAAAAAAGTACGATCACATCACCCCAATTTTGGCTAACCTACATTGGCTCCCTGTTAGCCTAAGATGCGATTTTAAGGTTCTCCTATTACTATACAAAATCATACATGGACTTTCCCCCTCATATCTTTCAGATCTGATTTCCCCCTATGTCCCGGCCCGAAGCCTTCGTTCCGAGAGCGCCGGTCTCTTGGTGATCCCAAGAGCCAAGAAGTGTGCCGCTGGTTCGAGAGCGTTCTCCATCCGGGCACCGGTGTTGTGGAATGCTCTTCCCCCTGAGATCCGATCTGCTGCCTCAGTGGACATGTTTAAGTCCAAGCTTAAAACTCACTTCTACTCTATAGCATACGAATAACCTAAACTTCTTATATGTAATAACTTGTGAAGCCCTTTGAGACTATTTGTGATTAAGGGCTATACAAATAAAAATGACTTGACTTGACTTGACTTATTTTGTGGACAACACGGCAGTGCAGTGGTTAGCGCCTGTGTGGAGTTTGCGTGTTCTCCCCGTGCTTGCGTGGGTTCCCTCCGAACACTCCGGGTTCCTCCCACACTCCAAAAACATACATGTCAGGTTCATTGGCCGGTCCAAATTGTCCCTAGGTGTGAATGAGCGATTGAGTTGTCCGTCTCTGTGTGCCCTGCGACTGGCTGGCAACCAGTTCAGGGTATCCCCTGCCCACTTCCCAAAGATAGCTGGGATGGGCTTCAGGCGTGACAAAAAGTAATCAAGGAGCATTGGCTTAGACTGGAGCTGAGATGGCAAACGACATTAGATAGGCAATACTTCATTACAATTTCTAAAATGAATAGAAAATAATAGAATTGGCTTTACTCCCATTGTTATCAACGTAGTGAACATTGTTTGCATTAAAATGTTACATGGTACTCCAGAATAAACACACATTAGATTTACAAGTAGTTAAGCAATTTTAAGTGATACTTTGTATTTTAAAAGTAATTTATATATTCTTCTGTTTTTTGTTCATAAAAACTCAACTTACAAAATATTGGCAACTTAATAAAACAGTATTTGAAACAAAGTGAAAAGGCTTTTCTTTCCCGGTGGCTTCAGTCTAGTTTAATCTCATCTGGAACAAAAACTTCTCATGGTGACACATTTCGGATGTGAATTGTACGGAGACAGTGACGCACAACAGGATATGTACTAAAACATACGTAACTGAAAGATTATTTGTACAAAATAGGTTGACCTATTATCAGGCTTTACGATAATCGGCACAGATTTTGGGGAATTTAATGGATACCGGTATCGGCATATTATTAAGCTGATTAAGACTATTATTAAACAGAACAACGAGCAACAGCCGGACTTTTCTCTTCCACTCCTGCCTTCTGTCTTGTTCACCACCCACCGGATAAGCAACCAGTTGCAGAGTCACTGCAGCAGGAGGCAGGAAGCTCATTGAATGGGACAATGCAGCCTGGAAAAAGTTTGGGCTGTTGCTAATATTTTTTTTTTAAATCCGCAAATATTTTTGACATTCATGAATGTACAATGTGTTTATTAAAAAAAATCAATCAATGTGATTAAAACGAAAAAAAAAAAAACATTGTTGTCTATATATTTAGTTTATTAAGACATAGTTCTGGGAACGTCACCAACACGGGAGGCAAAACCGCAGGACCAAGACAAGCTTTGGCTTTTTCCCGTCAACACATTTTTTTTCTTCTGTTATGTCAGTTTTTGATCAAAGTTATTTATTTTGAATTTATTGTAAACTTATATTTGATGATCAGTGGAAAAAAGAAACATGCCAATGAAACAAGTTAGTTTAAGATAGTATGTGCTGTTCTATTACATTTTTTACACAAAATGAAAAAAAGGTTAATTTATTAATTGATCAGACTTTGCCTCACCAGACATGAACCTCACCACACTTCAGTGATATGTCTAAAAGGTTTAAATAGTCCGTGCCATTGTGTTATGAAGGAAATAACTGTCCGAGAGGCACGGCTGGCCCACCTCTTTGGTAAATCCAAGTGAGACCACTCAGAGTCTCAGCAGGCTGCGGCTGTCAGGTTATCCGCAGGGTGTGAAGCATCCCTGATAACAATAGTCTCTCAAGGAGATCCTCTGCCGTTCTTCCTGTTTAAGATGAATTATTACAATATCACAAATATTCTACTGTAGCCTTTGGTCTGATTTCTTCAGCCGCACTCAATAAAAAAGTTGGTAGTTATTTCATCCTACTGAATGAAACAGATTTAGAATATGCTAAGAAACTACAAACAGAATATTCTTAGTGAGACTTCAGTTATTTCTTACGGTGGAAAATGTATGTAAAGGTTAAAGCATTAATATGTGCTGTTGAAATGGTCAAAGCGGATGCAGGTTTAAGTCAAGGATTATAGCTCATTCTGTGACATGATTGCTTTCAAGCTTTAACTCAGAGTTAACTATTGTCTTAAAATACTGTGTTAATATTGGAACCTTATAAAACTATTGAAGTGAGGCTACCTTAGCCCGATAGTTAAATAAATAAATAAATTTTTTGAACAATTAACTCAATACTGAAAACAGTTTAGAGCCATTTACTCTGAGTTCTAGGTTTCACTTTCTAAAGTACTGGCACAGCCAGTGTGCATCAGTGCTGTGTACGTAGCCCTTCAACTGTATAAAAAACATGAAATCTCCCACACAAATTCTCACAGTCACTAGTTCCTGTTCATAAAATGGGCACAAGGGACCTGTTAACTTTATATACGGCACTCGATGATACCTTTGGGCAATTTGAAAAGACAATTTCTGTAATTTAAAAAGCAGGAACTGTAAATGATATGTTTTGTTGGCATAGGATGAGACTATTGAAGGTATATATTCCTGACTTCGGGATTCACCTTTTAGTTATTATTCTTTTATTTTCAATAAACAGTATTTTACAAGTGAAATATGTGCTTTTAATTGTTGTATAAAGAGTTATGGGAAATAGCCTATCATAAAGGTTCATCAGGCACCTCACAGACACAGTCATATGCATTGGCTCCTCTACATATGGGATTAATTTGTTCCCGAATCAAGTTCATATCTGGAACTTCTCATATCTCAAGCACATTTACCCAATCAGAAATAACTGAAATCCAAATAATATGTTCACAAAAGCATCCAAGTAAACCCTAAGTGGCATCTTGCTGATTACTAAAAACACAGGAAAATAGTAATTGGACATAGAAGTATGGAGATAAGATAAATAAGATCATATTAAAAACATAAATTCCGGGTTTATTAGGGGCACTTACCATTGAAGAAGTTGGCTGTTGCTCACGTAACAAAAGTGTATATGTGGTGCGTGAGGAGTGGTGGAGCATGAACACAGACACAGGAGTGATGGAGCATGAACACAGACCCAAACTTTTTTTTAACAAACAATATTAATTGTTTGTGTTTTCACTGTTTGATTATTTTTAACTTCACTTTATTTCATGCTTTAAGCTCGACTCGCAACACTTTTATTTTCAAAATTCTTTTGAAGGAAAACCTGTCTCTTTCTCCGCTTTGAAATGTTACGGAAATGCGGAAGACACGTGTGACTAAAAGGCAGTGTAGCATGATCAACAGGGTTGGGTAGGGTTACTTTAACTGGATTACTTTCAATTACTTTTGGAATACTCCAGTACCAAATATGCTAATAAAAGACAAAATAAACTAAATATGAATAAAATGATGACTCACAACACGTGGTAAGCTTTCGCTCCTGGCTTTGATCTCTTTGATCTCCGGCAAAACTAACATAAAATGCGACAGAAACAAAATGCAAATAAATCCAAACAGCTTGCCAACATCATTTTTGCCGTTCCATGTGTTCCGTTACTCCCCAAGCCTGCACAAAATTTAGTCATTTTATTCATATTTAGTTTCTTTTGTCTTTTATTAGCATATTTGGTATTGGAGTAATCCAAAAGTAATTGGAAGTAATCAAGTTAAAGTAAGCCTACCCAACCCTGATGATCAATTACCACTTATTTCATGGTTCAAGTGGTTTTTAGTGGTAACATCCTGAAATTCTTGTAATTTAGTTTTTCTACCATCACTCAGTGCAAGATTTTTGTTGGAAATACATCTCGTATCTTGAATATCGTGTATCTTGTAGAGGGGCCACTGTATGTGTCTGTGTTTGTATGTACATATGTACATATATGTACATAAACATATATATTTATATGTAGAAATAAAATCATATTTACCTATGATGTATATATACTGTATGCATAGTCTTCATATGTAGCAATATACGGCCTCTGGCCTACTCTCATCTTTCCATGACCTAATCCCTCTGTCTATTAAAGGTCCATTTGCTATCGAGGCTCATGCATGCAATACCCAAACATGATTCACTGACATACAGTATGTATGTTTTGCTGGAGTGGCACAACCATGGCGAAAGTCTGCCGAGGACATATGGAGGTCATTATGTCTGCAAAAACAATGGCAGATGCAAAGGCAAGATAAGCATTCTCCTTGGCGTACAACTGTCAGCAGCATGAGGGAAGCCCGCAGCAGGCCCGAAGGGCCATTGAGACTGGCAGTAGAAAAAACCTGTAGAGTTCGTAGCAGTGTCTATTTCGCCGCGAAAGAATTTGCCTGGGAGCTTGGCCTGACAGATTAGCCCAACGCGCAGATGGGGCAGTGCATCTGTGCAACAAGAGCTACTTTTATGAGGAACGTAACACAAACCCGGTAGTCACGGCAGGACCAGGTAAGTGATCCCTTGATGAAAGTGAGGGCAGCGCTCCACCTTTCATGTTTCCATAGGTTTTATTTGGAGTGCGCACAGAGAGGGCCGCAGACAGAAATGACAGACAATTAAGATTGCACAAAAGAGAGGGAAATTTAGTATCAGGCTACATGACCCCAGCTAGCCGGCAGTATTTCAATGCATATGGCTTCCTTTTGTGATGAATTTCTTGGAAGAAATCTTTGTGAAAGACAGAGAGTAAGTGAGAAGGAAGTGGGAGAAAAGTAAAGCCCGCAGCTCAGGCAAGGGGTAAAACACACACACTTATATACACTTCGCCAGCTTCCACCTAAACCCACCTTCATGCATCAAAGAGCCAAGGCAATGGAGGGATGTGGGGATTAATGTGGAAATAAACCTTCGTCTCTCTACATATCAAAGACCAGATAAGCTTATGAAGTTTAATTCATATGTTTTATTCCGCCAAAGAAAGGGAAAAAATGTGGTCATTTGTGATGACGGCTGGGCTGTCCCGGCGGAATGATAGCGCCACGATAACGATCCAGCGCCGACACTTCAACCGAATCCATTTCCTAGGAGGAGGGAACAGGTTGGAGAAATATAAATTAACCTCGCTTCACCGAGAGGAAGAAAAGGTGGAGGTGCACCCGTTAACGTCCGCTGACAGGGATTTCTTCATCCCAATAACTAAGACATCGGGTTGGAGCTAGAAAGGAATCATGGCACAGACAGTCGGCCTGTGGCTCAAGACAGAATAGACGTTTTTCGGGTGGGGGGGTTCAGAGGGATGTTTAAACCTCGGAATGGATTTTATATTTCCGGCAGAATATCAAGGGCGAGCAGGTGAGCTCCTGGGATTTTCGTTCTGCAGACGGCTAATCTTGATCCCCCGGTAAATGTGGATGAGGAAAAAAAGTTGGACAGTTGATGTAATTGTGAACGTTTTAGTAATGCAGACGAGGGAACTTGGCAAAATCAACAACCTAAACTACTAAAATAAATTATTTGCATGGATAGAACAGCTGACCAAAGCATTTCAAACAATCGACGATCTTGTTGTTTGATAATGCAGAAAAATCTAGTATTCCAAGGGATTAGAAATGTTTTTCAACCAGTGTGCCGGGGCACACTAGTGTGCCGTGAGACCCTGTCTAGTGTGCCGCTGGAATTTGCCCAATTTTATCTTTCCAAAAATTCAGGCCATTTTTCAGTATTTTTGCTATCTTCAGACGAGGAATTGTAATAGTCATCTATATCAGTGGGTGGCAGTAGATTTTTATATACGTTTTATTTACTAATTATCTGCTCATGAGGTAAAACAGTACATTTAATAACTTAATGTGTTTAACAAAGCAGTTCAAGATTGCACTGTAAAAAAAAACATAAATAAAGCAAATCATTCATTTTCATTTTAAGTATTATTTTCTTCTTATTATATACTTATTACCTCCTTATGAGGTAGTGCAGTGAAATATTTGACATAACTTCATTTTCAAACATTTTCGACAGACGGCGTGCCTCGGATCCTTTTTATAAGTAAAAGTGTACCTTGGTTCAAAAGGGTTGAAAAACACTGCTCTAGCATTTATATTTAATTGGCTGTGAACTATAACAAAAACATTTAACAATTTTCAGATGATACCAAATTCTGCCGGACAGCAAGTAATCATAATAAGATAGCATTGGCAGTGGAGCAAATAAAGGTAATTCAAATGTTATTTTTTTTTTCAATAAAAAATTCCATATCTGTTGTGACATTTCCCTGAAGAGGTGTGGTCCTACGAATTATAAACCCTAAGAAAATAATACTAGGGACTACTAAGTTGTTACTTATGATGTGTTGTGATGCAATGTATTCTGAGCCTAAATTTTGTTCTTTATTTACTATTGGTATTAGAAATGCAACTCATCGGTTTGTGAAATTAAGGCATCAAAAATCAACTCAAAAAGCACCTTACACAACTAGAACCTGAAGAACTGGGTTACAAAATTAAATTAAACTAAAATCACGTCCCTTTTATTTGTAGAGCCCTTGATCAAAAAATGTCTCAAAGGACTGCACAGGTTACAGTTACACCATCCACTGATCTTAAACTAACAAGTAGGCAAGTAAAAACTGAAAAACCTCAGCAGGAGGAAAATAAGAAACCTTAAGAAGGGGCCTCGAAAGTGATAATCTCCCTTCCAGTAGGAACAGGATGCAATAGATATGGCATTAGGTAACAATACAAAAAACAGTGAACGTCAATTAAAAAAAACAAAATTAATATGCAAAAAATTGTCAAAAAAGTCCATGTCAGCAACGACGCAGCTTCCCAAGGCACAGAGGAACTATGTGAGGAAAACTAATACATGCAAGGTCTTTCTCACTAAAAGAGATTGCAGAACTGAAGTGGCGGGGTTAATACCATGCCGGCAGTGATGCTCAGCCAGGGGAGGCTGTTTCGCCTGTGCCTCACCTGTCATCGTGAAAATTTAACATTTAAAATATATTGAATTGTTATATTTATTCAGTGTTGATAATTTTGGATTTACTTTTTTAGAATTGCTCAATTTCCACATTAGGCACGCAATTATCTTGCCTGATGGCACAGGAAAAAACATTTTAACACTCTGCTTCTTATGACTTACAGTCCTGAAAACACATTAAGATGACTGTACCATAACATTCGCTCATTAACTGCTGTTTTTTTTCAGAGCATATTCTCATTGTTGGATTTCACCCAAGAGATTTCTAGAAATTGTTCTTTTAATGAGGCCCTGAATAAAATAAGATTATTTTTTCATCTGTGGCCTCCCTTGTTCCCATTCAGTTAATCATATTACACGGCATCTTTAATCTTGCCTTATGAGCCTATTTATTGCCGTAAATTCTTCAAACCCTGCAGCCATGAGGGGGTGTGACTCAAAGGACATTGTTGTGTTGCTGTAAAGCTCTCGTTTAGATTTGCTCATAACTGCTACTTAAAAAAACAAGGATTTCTAAACATCAGACAATAATACATTTTTTAGATATATAATGAACTTTCACCACCATAAAGCACACATGAAAGTCTCAGATTTTCTTCAAATTGTGCGGTACGCCCTATCGTCCAATGGCCCCTTTGTCTCATGTAAAGTGGCGATTGTCGCTGAGGACATGATGTTTTTTTTAAATTGTTCACACTTCCAACTAAATGCCCCACTGTGACTTTTAAGCGTCTCTTGTTTAATTGCGTGACCTCACATGCAATGCATTGTTAGCGGGAGTGCTAGATATGCTAACACCGTAGCGGCTACGGTGTAAGCATATCAAGCAATCTGAAAGTTATTGTGCTACCAGAGGCGGAACAGAGTTGTCCCTCCAAATATTAATTAAAACCAAAACCTCACTTTCCCTCCATTAAATGATTTCCGTGTTTCCATCAGCAACAGTCTGCTGATTTCTACACTACGAGGAAAAAATCAGAAACTGACCGTGAGAGAATTGAAGATTAATAAAGGAAGGTTCGCAAGTAGAAGGAGCTGAAAAAAGGAATTTGGGCAAGATTTTATCCTTGTGTTTTACTTTGTATTCAATAAATTAACCAAAACCAAACTCAGTTTTGCTACCGTTGTACTTTTAAATATGCACACTTGTATGCTTGCCTGTGTTGTGCCGAAATGTTTTTTTTTTTGTTTCATATGGAAGTTATATGTGTCATAATGACTGAATAATTTCACCTGTGCCCGCTTCCTGAATGGTTCCCCGTCCTACTTAAGCTCAGTCCTTTCACTCGTCTGTTTTCAGTCGGTCAGCGAACCTCTGTTTTCACAAGGCAAGCATTTTTTGAATCTGACTCCTGTTGGTCCCGTTTTTTCACCCTTTTCCACATGTCCGTTCCTGATGTCCTGTCTCCGGTTACGACTTGTTTTTTGACCCCAAAGACGTTTTGATCTCCCGTCCCGGATAACGACCTATTTTTCCGTCTACTACACCACGATTTCCCGCTCCGGAAGATCCACTTACGCATTTGAAACACCGATTGTGTGAGCGGCTTTCTTCCCGCGTCCAGCGAGCACCGGATCGCGGGCGCTGCCTTTCCTCTATACTTCAATAAATTTGTGATTAACGTTACGCATCTGGGTCCTATGTCCGTTCTGGTCGTGACAATATGAAAACAAAAATGTTGCAAAAAATGCTTTTATCTTCCTCAAGCACATGGGTGAGCAAACTGCAACGGATACATTTTATAAAAAAAAAAAAAAAAGTATTCCTAAATAAGGTTTTGTGTCCGTGCCACTCTTGTCCCCAGTGTCTCTTTGTCACGTCCATAAAAAAATAGATACCTATTTTGTGCGCTGAGTCAACAGACAATTTATCTTAAATGTCTATAGATTTGTATTTTTCTTTTGAATTTATCAAAAAACATGCAACATGTCCTTTCATTTTGATTATTTTAAGGAATATTATCAGTTGTATTGCTTAAAAAAGGGAATATATATATATATATATATATATATATATATATATATATATATATATATATATACATATATATATATATATATATATATATATATATATATATATATATATATATATATATTTCAGCCACTAAGTCCCCCAACACTAGCCCAGTATATATATATATATATATATATATATATATATATATACATATGGGCAGCACGGCGGCGCAGTGGTTAGCGCTTGTGCGGCACAGTTCATGTCTCGGGAACCTGTCGTGGGTTCAAATCCAGCTCCAGACTTCCTGTGCGGAGTTTGTATGTTCTCCCCGTGCTTGCGTGGGTTTCCTCCGGGCACTCCGGTTTCCTCCCACATTCCAAAAACATGCATTTCAGGTGAATTGGCCGGTCTAAATTGTCCCTAGGTGTGAATGAGCGAATGAGCTGTCTGTCCCTGTGTGCCCTGCGACTGGCTGGCAACCAGTTCAGGGTGTCCCCTGCCCACTGCCCGGAGATGGCTGGGATGGGCTCCAGCCCCCCGCGACCCTAATGAGGATAAGCGGTACGGCTAATGAGATGAGATGAGATATATATATATATATATATATATATATATATATATATATATATATATATATATATATATATATATATATATATATACATATGGGCAGCACGGCGGTGCAGTGGTTAGCGCTTGTGCGGCACAGTTCATGTCATGGGAACCCGTCGTGGGTTCAAATCCAGCTCCAGACTTCCTGTGCGGAGTTTGTATGTTCTCCCCGTGCTTGCGTGGGTTTCCTCCGGGCACTCCGGTTTCCTCCCACGTTCCAAAAACATGCATTTCAGGTGAATTGGCCGGTCCAAATTGTCCCTAGGTGTGAATGAGCGAGTGAGTTGTCTGTCCCTCTGTGCCCTGCGATTGGCTGGCAACCAGTTCAGGGTGTCCCCTGCCCACTGCCCGGAGATGGCTGGGATAGGCTCCAGCCCCCCCGCGACCCTAATGAGGATAAGCGGTACGGCTAATGAGATGAGATGAGATTATATATATATATATATATATATATATATATATATATATATATATATATATATATATATATATATATATATATATATATATATATGTACACTGTATAAGGCTCTGCTTTAATTTCAGTTTGATGAAATGGTCTATTAGTAAACAAAAAATGATAAGTCAAACATATGTAAGTCTGCATGTACATTTCTTGATACTTAATTCTAAAAAGAATGAGATATTTTCCTAATGCATATACATATACATTGGCGGGGTTACGTCTGGATGGTTAGTGCGCAGGGCCACCGTGCTGAAGTCCAGTTCAATTCCATGTTCTCCCCGTGCCTGTTGGGTTCCTCCTAGCAATCCGGTTCCTTCCCACATTCCAAAGACATATCATTTTAATTAGCTCGTCCAAATTGTCACTAGATGTGACGAAGGGAGTGAGTTGTCTGTCTCTGTTTGCCCTGCGACTGGCTGGCAACCAGTTCAGGGTATCCCCTGCCCACTGCCCGAAAATAGCTAGGATGGGCTCCAGCACCCACTGCGACCATACTGAGGATAAGCAGTATAGAAAATAGATGGATGGGTGGATATATATATGTAACAGCATACAGATGGAGATATGTCCCGCCTCGTCGGGTGAAGTTATTAATGAACGCAACTGTTCTGCCAATCCGTTAATCGCTAGAGTGCTGAACCGCATCGTATATCACTGGTCCTCGCACCCGTAGCCTGCAAGCTAACCAGTCAGGGGGACCGCCAAACCTAGCCGGCTTGTCGGGATTCAGTCGGAGATTCAGTCACTCAGCCACTTGCCTGTCCACTGTCATCAAGGGGGTGACAAAGTCAACCCCGCTTGTCAGCAGTTCTGTCTGCCAGGCCAAGCTCTTCACACTTAATCTTCGGAGAGGGAAAAAAATATACAGTGTGCAATCCGTACACCATAAACACAACGTGACACTCGATTTATCACCGCATTCTTGGCTTTGGAGCTGATATGCTGAACCCTGCAGTGGCCCGAATTTCACCTCCATTCGTTGCCATTAACGTCCCCCACTTCTACTCACCAGAATACTTCCATACAATGGCGGGATCTGTTAGTGATAAGTACCATTATTGACTAAGCTCTTGTTGAAACCCAATTCAATCTCTAAAGTACAACCAAGTTTTGATTCATACCACAGAACACTTGTATCAACTATGTTTCAATTTATTAGCTTATGCGTCCAAAATGGGTGTGTGCAGTCATCACGTTGCTATCATTTGTTTATTTGAATAAATGAAAATTAAAACTCTTCCATGCTAGGCTAAGATGAGAAACCAGCAAAAATGCTGCTCTTTCGCGTCGCCTTAGAGGTTCCCTGGAAATGTTTCTAAAAAATCAGGGGAGAGAAGAGGGATGGAAATATATATTTTTCTGTTTTCTGTAGAAGGACAAACACAACACAAACATTCTCAACGTATAAAAAGTAACTTTGAGGTACGATTTATTGTATTTACATAACCTTACGTACGGGTTTTATTATTTCTTCGGCACTAAACATCACTTCTTTGTTATAGCTTTTTCAACATTTTTGGTTTCTGACCCCTGCACTACAATAAATCCTGGCATTTTATGGTCAAATTATAAACACTGTCTTTTTAAATCAAAACTTTGTGGAAAATAAGGTTGATTTGACTTATCTCACGATAAGACTTAAAACCTTTTTAACCTTAAATGCAGTGTTCATTTTACCTCTGAAAAGTGATGGGTCCCTGGGACTCCCATGCTCAAAAATGTATGGGTCCCAACAGAAATCTATGGGTTCACAAAATTTAGTGTTCTCGAAATTGTTAAAATTGTAAATCGGCGACAAATATATAATATAAATCTATTTATTCATTCAGTATTAATCATCACAGTTTATTGGTAATACAAATCAGTTATCACTTCAGATTTTTCAGTTCATAACAATATTGTACATTATACAAAATGATATTGCTGAAATAATTATATGAATCTATATTTCCATTCAGTTTTAATCATCACAGTTAATTGGTGATACAAAGCAGTTATCACTTAATATTTTTCAGTTCACAAAAATATCGTACATTATACAAAATAATATCGCTGAAATATTAGTCTATGTATTCATGCAGTTTTAATCATCACAGTGAATTGGTAATACAAAGCAGTTTGATGTCGTATCCGTTCATAATCTTCCTGCAGCAACGGAATTTTCATAGCTAATTTGTGGTTTTCTTTGTCGTTGTGCCGATCCAATGTGCTTTTCTGAAAGTTCGTATTGCGAAATGATTTATGCAATCCAGTTTTTCTGTCACGCTGGGTACACGCATCACAGAACATGTAGCCTCCATGATCATCCTCCTCATAGCGTAACCAGGAATATAATTTAGTCAATTTTGGCAGAAAAGTCATTTTCTTGCTAGGAGTATTCTTTTGTTTATTATCTTTCGTCGAATCGTTCGCTTCAACACACGTGTTTTTATTGTCTCCGCGATCTCCCGTTTTTTCGTGCCGGAATTATTATCGTTGTTATCACTTTCTGCATTATGTTTCGACTTATTACTGACACTGAAGAAAATACAAAATTTGTGTTGATTTTCACCTAATACTAACTGTTTTTCCGGACGCATACTTAACCTTCCCCCTACTCGATGACAACCACCACAACAATGACGTAATCTCGAAGCAACGAGATCTCATTTGCCGAGATTGGCGTGCAGACGAAAACTCGACCACGAGACCAAAACAACAAACGCGGATCTGCCTGACGAAAAGTTTGGAGTGCGGTGAATCTTTGTTTAAAAAAAGTAAACGGGTAATAATGAAATTTTGATATTATAGATACAGAATGTGTTGTCTCCTTTTTTAAGGCTTGTATATGGCTTTTACCTTATTTATTATTGTGTGGTTCCATATTTTTTGTGTGTGTCTAACTGCTCTTTCAACATTTTGGGTTGCTGACCCCTGGCCCAGGGGGAAAAAAAAGCTCCAAGTCGTCAAAACATTTTAAATCGAGGTGACAGCTATGTGAGAACCTGGTGTCACATCCAAAACGATTCACGAAACAGATTGTGAACACATGGTAGGTTTTCTGGGTTTTGGAATTTGTCCTATGTTAGCAATGGAACACAGCATAATGTTTCACTTACCAGTATATAATTTTTCCATATTTTTTGGGAAGCAGTGAACTGTCTTAACTCATGATAAGTGCTTCAAACATGTACAATGCTATTTTTTTAGATGTATTATTATTATTATTATCTCATCTCATTAGCCATACCGCTTATCCTCATTAGGGTCGCGGGGGCGCTGGAGCCCATCTCAGCCATCTCCGGGCAGTGGACAGGGGACACCTTGAACTGGTTGCCAGCCAATCGCAGGGCACACGGGGACAGACAACTCACTCGCTGATTCACAAGGGGGACAATTTGGACAAGCCAATTCACCTGAAATGCATGTTTTTGGAATATGGATTATCATTATGATTAATACTAATAATACACATTATACTACTATATACTACTATGTGAGTATATATATATATATATATATATATATATATATATATATATATATATATATATATATATATATATATATATATATATATATATATATATATATGTATATATATATATATATATATATATATATATATATATATATATATATTTGTGTGTGTCTGTGTGGATATACAGGTATATGTAAATGTATATATATGTTTATATTTCCGTTGAGGTCATTGTACCATCGGGGCGGCATTAGCTCAGGAGGTAGAGCGCTCGTCTTGGGATCAAGGGATTCCAGTTCGAATCCCGGCTCGTCCGTGTTACATGTCGAAGTGTCCTTGGATAAGACACTGAACCCCTAATACCCCCAATAAACAGGTTAGCGTCTTACATGGCTACAGTACAAGGACGCCATTGGGAAATGTGAAGCACATTGTAAAGCGCTTTGGGAAGTCATTGACTTGAAAAGCGCTATATAAATGCAGGTCATTTCATTTCATTGTGTCAATATGCATATTAGAAATATTCCTGGTAATAAATAGCAAAATATGCTTGATTTTTACTCCAACACTCCGCATTACAACATCACCCATCCATTTCCCAAAAGCAAAACCTCTGTTCTCGATTTCGAGCACAGATGAAATTGACAGCAGAACAAATAAAACACACGACATGTGAGAAACCGCAATGACGAACAGGGAATTACAACAACAAATAACAAGACTACAAATAACATGTGGCAACAAATCACATGATAATTAGCGCCATTAAACTTCTGAAGCGAAAGGGTTGACAGTTTGGGACATTAAAGGTTACAAAACAGATGAAATTTAATGAGTGGTCGAACAAAAGACACTTTGCTGAGTGAAATACTATTAAGGGACTGTTGTTTTTATTAACATATTAAAATTTTGCTTGAGGCAAGAACAGTCTGCAATCGTCAAATTACGTGGATAGTGTTGAAAATGAAAATAGAAACCATCACATGTCTTAAAAAATGTGTACAAACAGGACTTTTAAAAATCACTTGTGGCAGCATAGAGAAATTATACTGCTCTTGAAACCCTCTTGTGGCTGTTAAGGTTTTTAAAAGAAAGCTGAATATTTCATTAAATACTTTAGTCGGCAAGAATGTATGTATTGTACGTATATACTGGAGCCATATCCCCCTGGTTGGAGTTGGCTAGAGTCAAGAACACACTCAAATTCTTGCATTCTTGACTCTGTGACATTGGTATAGAGGAGGGGTTTCCCAGCCCCTCGTTCAACCCAACTGATGTGTCGCGTCAGTTGATGTCCGGAGTCATTCGTGATCAAACCCCTCAATTCAAACCCCAAAATGCCGAGTGTCAAACAGGGAGGCAATGGATACCAATAATGAAAGTCTTAGTTATGACTTGGTCAAGGCTCGAAACAGCAACCCCCAAGTCTCAGGGCAAGCGCACAAGGCCACTGAGCATAGTCGCTAATATACTGTCAACGGTTAAGAGTTGAAATGTTTGTGAAATATATTTTGTGTAAATTTAGGATTAACCTTTGAGAAAATAAATTTAAGACTAGAAAACTACCATATTTGCTAAGCTTTTTTTTTGTGCCTGTTTCTTCCTGAACATCTACCCAGAAAAGATGTTAGAAGTACTAAATTATAAAACCATTTGTCTTTATTCTCTCATTGGTAGTGTTTTTAAGAAATGATTATATTTTTGTTTCATTTTGATCAATTATCAATCGCTCTCGAATTGAATGTATAAATATTTCTGGTTATTTATTTATTTGAAAATTTTGTCATCCATACCAGGGGTATAGCCTTTGGATCATGCATTGAATCAATATTAAAGGGACAGTGTGTATTATTTACAGCTTACTAATGGTTTAAAAAACTGAATTCATCCAAAAACTATATTGATTTAAATAATAAATAAAAATACATGAATTATCATATAAACGTGCATTTTTTAAAATACTTTTATAAAATATGGGCCTCACCAATAGAGAGCTGACATGATTGTCTGCCATCTTGCCGCTAACGGTGCCAAAAACCCCCACAAAAGGCTTCTGATATTATTCTCTTACTGGACATGGTTTTATGACTATTTTCACGCACTGTTCTTTGACAGTTATGAACTGTTTAGATCATTGTCCCTATCGGTCAATCGTGTTGCTGTCTTTTGCTGTTTTTTGCTACCCACACCCTTTAGGGCACATCTGCTTTTGCAACCTCGATTATTTAATAAAAGGAAAGAGCTTAGGGGAGGGCTTTTAGAACAGTTTGTAATTTATTGTATGAAGTTTGGTGCTGTTGTCCTTCCATTGATGTCTTCTCGCTTTGTTCTGAGTGTCAACTTAACTGTAAAATTAACATCCAACAATTCAGTTTTTTCAGCAGTAATGACAAGTTATTGACATTTTGGGATGCTTTGGGGTTCAATTGAGGAGACATGTATCTTCTTTTTTCGAAAGAAATGATTAATATTGTGAAGAGTTCACACAGAACTAAGGGGCCGGTCACACAGACATTTGCGGCTGAATCACGGCCAGAAATTTCTGACTTTGAGGCGGACGCTATAGGACGCATTGAGATCGCCATTCAGACGAGTTACGGCAGTGCATAACACGAGGTCGAAAATTCGCGCGCGGGTGGCAGCGCGAAAATTTTTTACGCTGGTCAATTCTTGAGAGCGCGTGGACACAGCCTTTCACGAGTTTATCGAGGCTGGACCGCGGCCGAAAAATTTCTGGCCGTGAAGCAGATGTCGTTGGGCGCTGTTGGACGTTTTGAGACCGCCATATAGACGAGATAGAGCAGTGCTTTACTCGCGGTCGGAAATTTTCACGTGGTTGGCCGCGTTCAAAACTTTTGAGCTGCTCAAAAGTTTGAGCACGTGTTAAACCGCGTGCCGCACACGTGGTCAACATGAGGTAATGACGCGGAAATGACGCGGAACGACGTGCTCTGGCCGCGGCCAGGGCGTAGTTACACATGGGTAGGACGGGAAATTTCAGCGGGTAATCGTGGGCGGAGCATGGTAATAGCATGTTCTGCGCCTGTATCGCGGTGTTATTACGTGAAATTAGCGTGTTACGCGTGTGACAGTCAAACGCCTTTCTCCGCGAAGGGTTGTTCAAATCCTCACTATGTGTTTGCTGGTAATAACATCATATTGGAACATAATATTGTGAATGTGCTTGATTGCTGTTGTGATTGTCATGATTGTTTTTTTTTGTTATTAGTGTCAATAAATTTGTTCAAACCAAAAAAAAATATATATATATATATACAGCGCGATTTGCCGAGCACACCATTGTGCTCGTGACGTCAAGGGGGTGAACATGGATCACCGTCAGCGTAGTTTTTCTTCATTTCGAATAAATCTTTCAGTGCATTATCAATGTTCGTAGCAAGGCTTTGATGCTAGGTCCTAAGCTTGGCCTTTTGGCCGAGAGTAAGAGTCCCGGCTCCTAAGCTTTGTAACGTGTTATGAACTGATCGATAATGGATAATTAGCAAAATAGATAAAACAAATACTCTCAATAAACCCCTCCCCGTCAGCGTAGTGATCTCGTCTTAACCCATATTTAGTTCTTGACATTTCTTTTCAAGATAATAAAATAAATATGATGCCATAGCTTGAAGTCTTGATATTCACGGGACTGTGTCTAGAGCGTTTATGAATTCTACAGCCCGAGTAATATATCCCTGGCAAGATTTGCATTTCCTCGCTTCTCCAACCATTTTTACCTCGTTTTATCTCACTTATAAGGAATGTAATGGCGAACATATAACTAAATCCACTTCGTCTTGCATTCGTTGGGAATGTAATACAACATAATCCATTCCGTCTTTATTTTAGATGTGAACGTAATCGAACGGTAAATCCTTCCCCCCTCGCGTGAACGCGCATTCTGCTGCGCTTTCATCAGAAGCGATCGTATTCTATATTAAACGCTTATTAAAACAATAAAGCGAGCTAATTATACTAATTGGGAGATCCTAGTCTATATAACGCGTTTATTTAAACAATAAAGTGCGATCGTATTCTACAAAATGCGTTTGTTAACGCGGATGAAAAGGTCAAAAGCGATCGCAGCAGAATGCGCGTTCACGCGAGGGTGTGGGGGGGTGGTTGTGTTGCGTAGGAGTCGGATTTGGGCACAACACCGGCTCGGGAGCTTTTATACCCGTGGTCCAAACGAGAAAATGACGCGATGAGGAAGCGGAACAGTCGCCGGCGTCTTTTTTCCGGCCATACCACAGACGAACGGCGGGTTGTCAAATTTTGCGCATTTTCCATCCCGGGCAACCACGGGCAAAAAAAAAAACGCAAAATTTTAGCCGTGATTCAGCCGCAAATGTCTGTGTGACCGGCCCCTAAGAAGAAAATAAAATTGATTTTAATTTAAGGTATCAGATTGTGTAGCAATCTTTTTTACAAAAGAAAAACATAAGTCTATTTGTGTTTCTGGAAACACATCTACCAAATAAAGGTTAATTTTGAGTTTTTAACCAATACAGAAAATGTTCATTCCCCATTCTTGTAATAAAAAACGTCTTTGAATGGTGGCCATTATTGGTATTGTTTTCTAATATAAGATTTGTACCAAGTGTTACAGGTACGCGCCCATATCTTGAAATAAAACTTAAATAGTACATGCAATATTCACTTACATTAATGCCATTATCTTCTCACCTTTGGGACACAGTATCAAAGGTCATTCAAACACGTGCTGACCTCCCACCCCTAAAAACTGCTAAATAAATATACATTGTATCATAATATAGTCTCACATCTCAAGAGCTTGTTTTGACAGAGGCAAGAAGAATAGCTTTAAATTAGCTAGCCAAGCACTTCGGTAACACACGACCATGCGGAAAGCACTTTGATGCTTTCGAGTCTATCGAGGCTTATCGGCTGCACACTGGCTGACCTTTCTACTCTGTTCTCAAGGCTCCACTCTATATTTGTCACATTGACGTGCTGCTCTCAAATGACATTGTGGGAAACAAATCTTGGGTCAACAAGGAACATGTAGGACCCCAAGACGCACAAATGATTGCTCTGCTACATCGGACATGACAATCCAGGTTAAGCGAGTAGCTCAACTCTTTAATTGTACAACATACTCAATGAAACATAAATAATGTCCTATCCAGTTTCTCGTGATCTTATAACTAGCATTCAAGATTTGTTATTTATTTTCCCCATACTTAAGAGGAACAAATGACATAATCTAAATGGTGAATATATACCACATCCACTGAGATCTTGATGGAAGCACTGGGGTCACCAAATCCTCTCTCTGTCACTGTCTGCACATAGAGACTGATGGATGTGGCCAACCATTTTGTTGTATTTACAGGAAGTCACTGAAAATACTATATACTATTATATTTGTTATTAACATTATTAACCCTCCCCCTGTGTTATGGTCACCACTGACACATTTTGGATTTTAAATGCATACAAAGAACACATACATTTTTTACTGCATCAAGGCTTCTTGACTTTGTTTTGTTTGTACTGTTAGGGCCGGTTTCAACCCGGAAACATATAAAACACAAACTACCACCAAAACTAAAATCACAAGTATATACGGTCAGTCAACATGATGAAACAGCCTCTCTCCCACTCATGTGGGCTTTAGAGTATGGCCTACAACAAAGTAGAACTGCACAAAAATCAAACAGACTTGTCAAGACATTTAAGGCCAATTTAGTTTAGACCTGCTAGTTAGCAGATTGTTTTTTTTAGACAGCAATAGTACTTCAGACCTTTTAAATGAAAGTAGGCCAGGGGAGTATGGGCAGTCTGTGATGTCAAAATTGATTTTATCCGGAATGGACAGATTTTCACAAGTAAAGCAACAAGTGGCATTTTTGAGAAAACAGGTGAAACATGTAATATTAATTACATATATTGACATATAAGTATTTTTATTAAAATGGAAAAAAAAAAAACATATCTAGCAAATGTGTTGTAGTACCCGAAAGAACAGTCAGGTAACAGAAACCCCTTTTATGTATTTATATAATTAGCTTGAGGTTGATTTTACATGTTTTTAAATAGAAATCAAGGGGTATATCGGCAGAAAAAAAGCCAAGAGACCCACACCGAAAACAGGAAAAACATTATTTTTTATGGATAACGAGTTAACCAAGAGACAGGAAAAAAAAAACAGTACTATATTTTTTAGCAGACTTTACATCTGATTTCTGTTACGGGTCGCCACAGACCCACCCACTGTGTTACCCAAAAGCTAAAACAAGAAGAGAGTTAAGTGCC
Source organism: Urocampus carinirostris (assembly GCF_059441175.1). Lineage (NCBI taxonomy): Eukaryota > Metazoa > Chordata > Actinopteri > Syngnathiformes > Syngnathidae > Urocampus > Urocampus carinirostris. The sequence continues at coordinate 31,502,659 of NC_142350.1, forward strand.
AATACATTAGAGAGCGTTAAATCAGGACTGTATTTTTGAGGGCATGACAACACCTAAAGGAACAGTGTGTATTATTTGACCACTAGATGCGGCTTTATCTTCTTGTGCAACCGAAAATTAGTGCTGGAAGGCAAAAACAATGCAAACTAAGAAGACTCAAAGTGACCAAGATGCACCTTTTTTCTTGTTTTGTTTTTTTCCAGATAAGTTTAAAGTTGATTTTCCATGATGATAGGGATATTAATGTCAGCAGCGCAGATAATTAAAAACGACGAACAGTCAGCAATCTTATTGGCTGACGTCCAATATTAAAAACAGAATAAATTATCATTGCACAACACCACTGCTATGTTTATATAATATATTTATCAAAATGCCTGTTTGCTATCAAATAGTTTCAGGCCAATACTGACCCATAAATAATGAGACGTAATTGATACAGATACCATTACTCAATAAAATGCCTTACCTCTGTGGAAAATGGTTGGTATTTATAAAAAACACAACTTTTCATTTCATTTTCTTAAAAGTTTCATTACTTAATATACATTTTAAGCTATTGTTCGCCACCTTCCCCCAGAGGTCGCCAACTGGGTTTGGAACTAGGCACAGGTGTGTCCAAACCCCCCACACATGTCCGTATTTATCTTGATCCTTCCCAATTACTGTTCAGACAGCACACTAATGGGTCATTTCATTTCCACTGTCATTGCTACATTAGATTTGTTGTTTGTTTCCTGTTACTTGTTTGTAAATATTGTTAGTTGTTCTGTGGGCAGTTGTTATAGTTTGTTACCTTGTTTCTTGCATTTACACTGCCATGTCAGGTTTAATATTTTTTTGCTTTGTTTATTTCCGATATCTTGTTTGGACAGTTTTTAGTAGCTTTACTGACACTGTGAATTTATTTGTTCGTTGCATCAACTATTTGGACATTGTCAGGTTGGAATTTGTTTGGACATGCCATTTTTTGTGACCTTTGTTTATTACTTTGGCCCTTGGTTTTGATATCTAACGCCATCCTTATTTTGGAAACCCCTGCCTAACATTCCAATTCCTTTGATTCCTGATTTTTAATTAGTCGGCTAATACATATACATTAAAAAAGCCCGGGATTGGCCCTGATATCACTCACCCATCCCTAAAATTGCATTTATTTATTCCCTCACATGGCAAACCAGAAAATATAAATTGATAATGCAACAAAGACCTGCTAGTTTAAACTTATAATGTTTTTATTTTTACTCGAAGGCTGATATTTTTTTTAAGTGGGTGGAAAAAAACAACACAAAATAAGGCTCTATAATATAGAGTCTATATCATGTCAGTGGGGTTTGTACAGTTAGGCTTTCCTCTCATTTTTTTAATGCAGTTTGTTTGTACACATGACTAGATGGTCACCTGGCCCAGAGGATTAGAATGCTACCCTGTTTACATTCTGCCCACAGCTTTTGAAATGATTCAATTTCCCTAATCTTGTTTAGCTTTAGAGTATGTTGCTTGGAGGCAATATGGCATCCCTTTTTAAATAAAGCTCTTTTGAGGACATTTGCATATCTAAATTTTGTACTGAAATTCATGACCGTTTGTCGCTTTGCAGCCTTCTGAAAACCCAAACTGGAAGCATCGCTAGCTCCAACCTGCAGGCATAATATGTGTTTGATGTGTAGAGATAGTCACCTGCTTTTTCCTCTACTGCTGTTTCCGAGGAATGCAGGATTCTCTTGATGTTAATGGGATAGTCTGCTATACAAGGCACATCATCAGAGCTGAAAAATCACTGCTGAATTAACTCTGCATAAAATGGATAACATGAATGCTGTTCACTTTCTATGTATTTACATCCCATAGTGTTAGAACACCGTAACTGCTTTTCCTTTTATTATTCAAATGTTAGAAACAAAGAATCGGCAATATATAAAAGATACCTTAAAAGTGTTCATCATGTATGCACTATGGAAATAACTGAAATTTAAATTGTCTCGCTTATTTGTGGCCGAAAATTAAAAACACATGCCTCGTTCTCATTGTACAAACTACACGAATTAAGATGTTACTGTAAATAGATTTTTGTCAAATATTCTCATGATGCATATGTAATGATATATTTTCTGTTCTGTCAAAATAAAAATATAAGCCTGCTTTAACTCAAGAGTTAATGCAAGATTCATGCTTCAAGTTACACTTTGTATTAATTATCACCCAGTAACGGTAAAAAAATGTCATTTATTAAAAGAAAGCAGTATTAATTTAAATCATAAGGGAAAATACAAATTATGTGTATTTTTAAACTTACTTAAAGGTAAAAAAAAATGTCATCTATTTTAAGTTCAGTAACGTGGACCTCACCTGGAGGGAGCTGACTTAATTGCACGCTATCTTGCTCCTTGGGCTTCACAGAACAACACAAAAACCTAGCAAAAGCCTGGGAAAAAAAAGAAAAATGGTCACTTACAGTCTCAGTAGCTTGTAATCTTTCTTTTACTTTTTAGCACTCATTTTTAGTTGAACGGAACCCAATGCAGCAACATATAATGATTAAATAATACACCCGATATTTTTTGCAACAAAGTAAAAGATACTGTGGTACTACAATTTCCCATCAATCGAAAATACGCCTGGCCTAACCATGTTTGTTGAAGAAATGCTCTTTTACTTTTGTTTAGTCCATCCTAAAACTATAAGAGAAAAATAAAGTTATGAATTTGCTGCTTAAAATGCTGTACACTTCCCTCACAATTTAAATCCAGAATTTAATTACAGTTTATTTCCTTACTCAATAAAAGTGACTTTAAAAAAAAAAACATATTCATAACTTTTCTGATGCTCTTAGGGAAAATACTCAAGGTCAGTAATATATCCATAGTACAAGTTAATTGCTTTATTTAGTAATTGACTTGTCTTTTAACACCACGTTGTGATTAGAAGTTACTTTATTCCTCACTCTCAATAATAACTCCTCACAAAAGTATTGTGTTTAACATTCTGAGTTTTTTTCTTCTACTTTTGAAAGCCCAACTTTATATTAAAATATTTACAGTATGAAACCAATGTTAAAATAGTGTAAAATTAATCACTTTAAGAAAAATATTAAGGCTTTAAAATATCAACTTTTAAAGGAATATGCTTAGTAGCGTACTACCAGATATTGCTCTATAATAGAATGCTGCCTAAAGTGTGCACATTTTGAAGCGCATGCTCAACTGTACCCCAGAGATGACTTACCACCTTGGTCTCACTATTGCCCTCTGCCATGAGGCAAGATAATTGCGAGCCTCACTCTGCATTTTCTGATGCTTATAATAGGTTTCATACGTATTGTATTTACCTAAGTGAACTTCTGTACTTACCATATTTATGTACAATGGCAACTTGTCTGCAAATAAAAAAGCAGTGAGTGACATGGAACGTCTAGCCGGAGAAGCAAGCAAGAGCAGTTAGTTGGCCAGTTGAGCCATAAGGGGCAAAACCAATCATCTGGCTCACATAAACTGCTAGCTGAAAAAACTAACAATTCATAATTTCATTACGAATTACTGGGATATCATTACTCTCACTTTTAGTTTAGTTACTTCCATAACACTCTTTGGGATTCGAACTATGATCATGACTATGTAGTACAAATCTTTTGGAAATAAATAATTTTGAATAAAAACAATGAGGTGCAAATACATGTAAAAACAGTACTGAATGTCTTGACTTGCTGTTCACTTGCTAATACGATCAAGTCTATTAGTCAGTTCTAAAGTGTGCACCAAATCAGAATCATTAGCCTCGCTATCGCTCTCTGCCATGAGGCAAGATAATTGTGTGCCTCACTCTGCAACTGCCAAAACGTAGTACAGAAATACGTAACATACTAATTGTATTAATAGTAGCCTTTTATGTAAAAATTCAGCAATTTTGAAAAAGAAAATCCCAAAATAGTGACATTAAATGAGGAACAACTTTAACATTGAATAAATATAACAATACATTCGAAATTGTACATTTGCATGCTGTACAGTTAGGCTTTCCTCTCATTTGTTTTTCATACAATGATGTTGAATATGTGCCTCAACTGCCTCCCTTGGATGCACATCACTAAATAAATATTAACTCAAAATCATAAATTATTACTGACTGGAGCCACACACCACGACTTTCCAAACCCTTCTTGATATTATTTTATCTGTTTTCAAACAAATTAAAAATCCGTACCATATCAATTAAACAATTGTGTGTACTTCGACATGAAAATCAAACCAGTAAACAATAACACTTTTAATCGAGTTAGCTGCATTTTAATTGCATTAAAACAAGACAAACAAACAGACACATATCCATTCCCTATAGTGGGCTACAGGCAGGGTGGCTTACTACAATTACCTGCAACAGTTAGCGTGCACTGATGTGTAAAATATATGTTGAACCGCTGAGAGGTTTTCCCTTCCAAGTGCTCCTCCATGAATTGAGTGTTAAACCCACATGGCTCCGGGAATGCTGAAGACATTTGTTCCTGAGACGAGACAGCAGGGAAGCAGCACAAGACTAAATGGAAGCAGATTTCTTTTTCTAATGTGCAACTGCTTGAACTACAAAGAACAGTTTTTGGTTTTGATCTGTGTTGCTAAATAAATATACATTGCAAGTGGGTAGCATGTTTGACAAAGGCCAAAAATACAGCAGTTTATATTTTTTGTCAATTAACCGTTTGAAACATCTTAAAGGTAATACCCCTGACATTCTTAAACATGGGTAGGCAAACTCCAACCTGCGAGCCACATGTGTCCTGTCAGGCTTTTTCATCGGACCCTCCTAACAAAAATTGTAAAAAATACAAGGATCTCATCTCATCTCATTAGCTGCACCGCTTATCCTCAGTAGGGTCGCAGGGAAAATACAAGGATACTATATCTATATAAAGTAATCCTTAACTGTATCGCGGTTTACTTTGATGATTATCATAGTGCATTGTGTTCTGCATTATGATTGGCTAAACAGTTGCCCTGCCCCTTTTCTGCTTGTCCGCCTGTCAGTCAATAATATTGTAGACTGAGTTGTACAAATGCGTATAACAGCTTGACGAACCTACATTATGTATGCGCAAATGTTTCTCATTTTCACGTTTCTCTAAAAGCCATCATGTCAACAAAACGCTCGGAATTGATTAACGCACTGGCGGCTGGGGCAAAAAGACAGAGGGAGATGCCTTCTATCGCCAACAAATTGGACCTCTTGACCTGCTATGGAGCCAAATGCGACACTCATGCACTCCCTAGTGGCTTAGAATAGAATAGAATATAATTTACTCTTATTGTCATTCTTTGTAACAATGCACACAGAATGAAATGTCGATACACCTGACCTGTACAGTTAAACTGTAGCGAGCCGATGCAGCCGCAGCCAAACAGGACGCAGCCATTTTAGTCATTAGGTGACCAAACCCACCAATACCAACCCTTAATGCTGAGCGCCAAGCAGGGAGGCAATGAGTACCAATGTTGTAAGTAAGACTCGGCCGAGGCTTGAACCAGCGACCTCCCAGTCTCAGAGCGGACGCCCTACCATCTAGGCTACCGAGCTGGTCCTGGCGCTTTTTCAAAAATGTTTGATAGTGAAAATATGTATGGTTTCTGTAGGACAAAAACAAGAAACTCTTTTTCCAATACATAGAGGTAGGTACAATATGCCTTTTATTTTGTTTAAGGCTTATATAACACTAATTTGTTGAGCATTTAATGAATGAATAAATAAGTTAAAAAGATGATTAAATAAATAAATAAATAAATAAATTATTTAATTATGTGATGATGTTGACAATGTTTTTCTGTATTGTTACCCAAAACAACATCTATTGCTGCCTGGTCATCCTGGAAGGGGAATTACCACTTGTGTGGCCCCTTCTCAAAGTTTCTTATTTACCTCATGCTGAGGTTTTTGTGTTTTTTCTTAACTGCATGTCACTTTCTTATTGTCGCCCGTGCAATCCTTTGAGAAATTTTGTTATTAAGGGCTACACAAATGAAAGTGACTTGACTTGAAATAAAAGTTTTGCCTTTGTGGATTCGACTATCACGGGACATTTTTGGAATGCAACCCCGGGAAAAACATGGGGTTATTGTAATTCATGAACTACCACATATACAAAGATTAAAAAAGTACTTATAATTCGAGATATTTATCTATTTAACCTTCCATGAGCCTATTTTAGAAGGAAGAGACATAGTTGTCCGACATCTTGCTCCTACAGGTACCCAAAAACCTTAAAGAGAATGTGCAAAAAAGGAGAAGAAAAATGGTGCATTTTAGTCACTCTGAGTTTTCGTAATTTGTTTTTTCCTTGTGCTTTTTGTACTCCTTTACTGTTGTAAGACATCTAGTGGTCAAATAGTACACACTTAAGATAAAATGAGGAAATGTGATATATTGTAAATTCACAACATTCTGACAACATAAGCTCTTCTCGTTTGTTGTGGCTGCTGTGGCTCGAAAGGTAATACAGGTTTTAAATTTTGTTAAATATTTTTTCTGTGATTCACACTATTATTGAGGAACTTTTCACATTTTACTACATATATATATATTTTTTTTAACCCCAAAATATTTAAATGAGCAAAATGATCTTTTAGTGGATATTTTGTTTTAATATATTCATCTATTGTCATCTCCTATGTCTGCAGCTATTCCATTTTTTGCTTTTGAGCTATAATGTATCTATTGTTTTCGGTTGCACTACGCAAGCATACCAAACATAAGGCTCCCGTTGGATGATTTACTTAGGCCTGCCATCAATGTCTGAGAGTGTCAAAATAATCAGCGAGTGTCTTGCTCATTTCAAATATAAGGCATCTTTTTTTTTAAGGAAAATCAAATGCTCTCTCCGTCTGGGCATTGTGGAGTTTGTATAGCGTGGCGAGTTGGTTCAAGTAATTACCTTCACTCAACTGTTAAAATAAAATAGTTAATACATTCAATACAAAGCATGAAATCTTCTTTCCAAGTTGTTTCTGAATAAATGTGTTCTATTTAGACAAGATTACTTGTCATCCTTAATTTTAATAAGTAAAGTACGTAACTAATACTAGTACGAAATTGTGAATTTCCCTGCAGGGATGAATAAAGTATCTATCTATCTATCTATCTATCTATCTATCTATCTATCTATCTATCTATCTATCTATCTATCTATCTATCTATCTATCTATCTATCTATCTATCTATCTATCTATCTATCTATCTATCTATCTATCTATCTATCTATCTATCTATCTATCTATCTATCTATCTATCTATCTATCTATCTATCTATCTATCTATCTATCTATCTATCTATCTATCTATCTATCTATCTATCTATCTATCTATCTAATATAGGCTGAATGATAAAGAGTAATACTGAAAAACATAGCTAAATATTCTGAGTTGACATTTTTTTACAAATCCGGCCCATCTGAAAACAGAAAGTCTGGATCCATTCACAGGGCAAAACTGAGTACACACTGTCCCTTTAAGATACAAACCTGGTAATTGTAGAGTGTAATCATGTTTATTTTTAAGTTGTGGAACTTTAGCTCTTCTATTCACATCACACAATCTGCGTATTGTTTCAAAAGCTTAAAAACGAGAGACACACACAAAAAAAAAAGAAATTTAAAAAAATAATTCATCCCCCCAATTCCAAAAGACCATCTTGATCTGAGCACAGAGATGCTCAGTGTGACTCGAGTGAAGAAAAAAAATATTAAAAAGGAACAAATCATTTCTCTTTGGGCTGTAAGATATATTTGATAAAACGAAATGTCAGCAAAATACTAAAGCTGTATGTCAGCAGAGCCGCCTGACAGACAGGGGGGAGAGGTAAAAATGTTCTATCATGTCCGACAAGGTGTTCTTTTTGAGATTTAAAGATCGCCGCACAACTTTAAACGTGTTTGACAGTTTTTTTTTTCCTCTTTTACCCACACGCAGGTAACTATCTCCGTCTTCACAAGAACTTTATCATCTCTGTCTCAAGGTAGGCTTGGAGGAGGGGGGACTGGCGGTTAGTCCATTCCGTTTATCTTAGCCTGCTTCTCCTTCAAAGGCAACAAATAAATTACAGTGTACATTTGATACAAATTGATTTCTTAACTCAAATAACAATGTTGTCCCCGCGGTCAGGGCCATGTGTCACTCAGTCACCAGCGAGAGTGAAAGCCTCAATCTGTCTCTGTGATAGAAATAGGCCCGACACATCTTCGCCAAGGAATGCTAATCACGCAGGCCTGGCCTGGTCCTTTGTGGGCAAGCCGTGATAAGGAAAATCAGTTTCCCCCTCCTGTCAGACACTAGGTCCTGCACCCTGATCACTGTCTAGGAGGAAACAAGACACGCTACGGGGAGTTACTATCCTGGGGTGTCGTCTCATACCAAACAGCGGGACGGTGGAGAAGGTGTAGACGACAGATGGACGTTGCAAACAAATGCTGTAATGAGAATATTTCCTGGTTCATCATTTTTGTCAAGAGTCGGAGTGGACCCAAGTAAATATCTCGACAATCTTATCAGCTACTGTGAGAAATTAGATATTGGCAGGAGCTGTTGAGTGCTCCCTCAGACGAGCAGGTTAATGGGTTTGCTGGGCAGGCCATGAGCTAATTGGATTTACTGTGGGCTGATAAACATTGGAAAGCTTTTTTTTTATTTCTACCCAATACTAAAATACCAGTCCACTTCACACTTCTAAAACTCAATCCGGATCTGCTTCCCATTTTGTGGCGGAGCATGCATTTCACACTTATGCTTTTAGTAGTGCTATGTCTGAATCAATCCAACCCTCAATAACTATTTTATATAAAGTGTATTATTATTTAGGAATACAGTAATCCTTGGGTTATCACCGTAAATGGGAGCCAGAACCCACATGGAAAATTAAAATGCACGTTCATAAAAGCTCCAAAGGGTCAGCTTTACCTCAAGATGACGCCCTTACTGACTGAGAGTACGATTATCGGTGGCCTTGGGGGTAGGGTGCCTGCCCCAAGACTGGAAGGCCCCTGGTTCAACCCTCGACCAAGTCATATGTAAGACTTACAACGAGTACCATTGCCTCCCTGCTTGGCACTCTGCATTAGGGGTTGGAATTTGGTGGATTTGAACAGCTAATGGCTCCTAATGACACTTAGATTGGGTTGAGTGAGGGGGCTGGGCATCCACTCTTCTATGTGAATCTACCAGAAAGAGTCAAGCATGCAAGGATGTGAGTGTGTTTTTGAATCTTGCCTCATCCCACTAAGGGGATATGGCTCTTTTATATACCGACAATATTATTAAGTATTTATGGACAAAATACAATTAATATCACATGATTCAGGTGTTTTTTTTAGGCCAGCAGAGAAGGCCTTGCAGGCCCTGACGGACCAGCAGTTTTCTCAACGCATCCACAACGACTTGTACGAAAATGAAGGACCACGCAATTAAACGTCAACCTCTACCCTTTTTGGTCCCTTTTTTTCCCAAAAGGCAAGATGAGGAGGCTCTGAATGTGTAGAAGGGTGTGTGCATGCATGTGTGTACCTATAGGTGGTACATGTGTGAAAGAGACACAGTTTGCCATCTACTGATTTTAATCAAATAGCTTTTAACCTGTCTGACCTCTAAGAGTAATCACACAGGCAGCTTCTCTTGCTCAGCGTTTGAGGGTGGAGGGGGACCTGCTATGTCTTGTACAAATGTTGTTTTGCACACGTTGACTCACTGTCAAAAAGGATCCTTGAGCTTTTCAGAACCACATGTAATAAGAAAAAGGGGAAACAAAACTTTGACGACCCAAAAAAACGGAGCAGAACCAGCACATTCAAATACAGGCACAGTTCTAGATAATGGCATTAGAAAGATTGGAACGTTTAACCGAACAAGGGAACACTTTTAAAAAGGTGAACTGGTATTTAGCAGGTAAATAGGTATCACTATAACCCTACATACAAGCTACTCGAGATACGAGTAATTCAGGTACAAGATGTATTTCGAGCAAAAATATTGCCGGTCGTACGAAAGAAAATCCAAAATCCGAAAATATCCAGATGCTACAACTCGAGAATGCTCAAGACCGTATTGGCTAAGTGGGAAGATATTACTAATTTCGTCAAAAAGAAACACCCAGAAAAAGTGGCAAGAGTTTGTTTTAATGAGGCTTGCCTCTCCCATTTTGGTAACATTTTGAATGGTTTTGTTAAAAGACCTAGCAAGTGAAAATGTTGTGAGTCCAGCTAAAAGGGCAACATAAAATGAATAAATAAAAAGTGAAGCACCAAACATGCAAAAAAAGAGAAAGAAAGTAGAAGATTGTGAGGTAAACATATTTTGTGTACGTTAATTTAAAGGTGCTGTCCAGAATGTTTCAATTGTCTTCTCACTGGTGCCATCCTTTGGCTTAAGTCAATACTGCACTTTCTGTCAAGCTGTTTGTGTGGTGCATGCAAGTATATGTATTTCTTAGACACTCTCAAAAAAACTCTTCTTTTTCAATCTTTTTGGGAGTTCGGGTTGGCGTTTGGACAGTATTTAAAACTGTTCCTATATTACTTTCACTATTTTTATGCTACTCTATCAGAAAACCGTGAGCACGAGCATTAAACCACTTTCCAACCCTTCCCCTTTTATGCTTCCCAACGTGTTGCGACTCCAATAGCTCTGAAAAAGTTAAGATAAAGGCAGATAGTGGTCAAATGACGCACCCCACCTTTGAATTTACAGTAACTTGAATTTTAAGTGTACAGCAAGTGCTTCCATAACATCAACAGCGTTCCCACACGCACCACGCATGCACCACATACACATCTCTAAAATATTGGCGACCACTGACTTCCTCCATTGTAAGTGCTCATAATAAACTCGCATCTTTCATAGTTGGTATCCTCTTATTTATCTTATACTGTTTTTTTATGTCCAAATAATATTTGAGTGTGATTTTAATGATCAGGAAGACGTGTTATAATATCCACCCGAGGTCAGAGAAATTATAGATACGAGCATTATCTGGTAAAGAATTAATATCGTATGTAGCAGTATCATTGTAATAGGTAAAAATATGATTAAAAAGCTGCAAGAAATGTAACATTATTTTATACTGTTACAGCAGTGTGGAGCTTTAATCTTGGAATCTCAGAGGATCTTAGAAGTCCGAGCAAAAATGTATCAAATGTACCTTCTGATAACTTCTCCCGATCCACTACGGGGAACTTCAGTACAGAATACACATTTTGGATGAGTATATGCTCTTAAGGCCAGGATGGATCGACATCAAGTGTTGAATTCAGCTGAGTCTTAGATACACCTGTAAGGCAGAGACCTGCTCAAAGTTATTGTATCACTGAAGAACTGACTTGGGAGAGTATTCTCAAAAGACATTGTACCCCTAATTTATGGAGGCGAATAGGTAGTCGCCAATAAAACTGGTTATTTCTGAACAAGTAAACATCCATCCATTTAGCCATTTATATCCATGAGGGTTGGTTGGATGTTGAGGCCTACCCCAGCTTCTTTTCAGGAAGAGAATAGAGGACACCATGGGCTGGTTACCAACTAACAAAACTCACAGGATATATATCTGCACTCTCATGTGTATCCAGAGACAACTTGGACCTGGTAACAATCCAGCCACAAATGTTTTGGTGACGTTGGGAGAAACCGGAGTCACCAGAAAAAGTCCACTTAGGAACAGGGAAAACATTTGAACTCTACACAGCGACGCAAGACCATGGGCTGGAATTGAACCTGAAAACTCCAAATTGCAAAGCGGAAGTGCTAACTACTCATCCACTATGTCGCTTACCATGTAAAGTATGAACCAAAATGTAATATGACATGTCAAAATGCCCAATCAGATTGTTAACATGCAAATACTTCCTCCCAGCAGGAAGCAGACTTCAAAGTGCATATTTCCTACTCTTGAGGCAAAAGGTTTTCCAAAAATGTCTTTGTTTCAGTCAAACAGCCAGCTTTGCGTCTGACAAACTCGCATACTCACACTTCTTTTGTGTTTTTTGCATTCTTGCCGAATGTGGCAAAAATATATGTATTGTGTTTTAGCTTTAATGTGGAAGCAAAAAATAAATCCATCTCACTGAAATATCTCTACAAGCAAGAAAAAAGTATTGAAGAGCATGTGACACGGATTGAATATTTTCCTTTTTTGGGGAATAGTCCCCGATGTGAAACACCCTGGGGTGTCACAATGTCCTCATTTACATAAAAAGCCCAAACTGGTGGATAACTCCTCTGCATGCTTGGGGAAAGCCAGATTGGCTTAGTTACTGTGAACCCCACACAAGACAAACCCAAGAAAAAATGTTTAGAAATGGAAGTGGGACGGAAAAGGGGGGGTGGGCTTCACTCAGCCTCTGGATATTCATTGGCAAAAGAGAAACATCAAGGCCACAGCCAGCTTTGAAAGCAGAAACTAAAACTGTGATTGATGTGGAAACGGACACCGAACGTCAAGCGTTGGACAGACTGCATTTGGTAAAAGTTCACAAATTTGCAGATAAGCCTCGATGTAAACTCAGAACGAACCAGCCAAAGCGTGTTAAAATGCCTTCAAGAAGTGACAGGCTTTCGTGCCTCAATTTTGGAATGGGTGTCTTTGCATAGTTTGTCTTAGATGAGCAAGATCAATCCGACAGTACGCACTTGGAATCAGTGTCTCAGAGACTTATTGGGGAAAACATGTTATAGTTTGTTTCAAGGTACCTTCAACATAAAACTAGTATTTACACAGTTAGAGAGAGATGGACGTATAGAAAAGTATCAAAGCATGCAGAAGAGAACGGTGTGGACACAAAGAAGGATAGCAACTGCTTCCACTCCATGTTTTTATCTCAACTACAATGGGTGGCGACAGGGTTGGAGGGGGGCTTTTGGCATGGGTTATCTCACAGACTGAATTCATCAGCCCTTATAACTTGGGCTTGTCCATAAAGAATGTATGAATCTGTGGATAATAATCTGCCGCATCCTTTTCCTGGAGAAGAAAGAACAACTGATGTCTGTTAAACAGCCCAAAGGCACTGACCTCTCCCATCTGATGGCTACAGAAGGGAAACACATACGTACACACTCACTGGTATGTCAAAATGTATAAATACTCCAGAGGCCCCCATTGAAATAAATAAATACATATTTTCATGTTATACCATTCCCACTTGCTGGGCATGTTGTATTGGATGGTTTGGGAGTTATTGCAGGAAGACTTAGTTTCTAAAAACACAAGGTCAGTTCATATTTTCAGCAGGATTAAACAATGTTGCTTTAAAGATGAATACGGTGTTTCAAAGTGTCAACATATGGATCTGATACTCAATTTAGAAGAAATGAATGAATAATAGTAATGTAACAAGCAGACTCAAAATTGATGCTTAAGATTTCTCAACCCCTACAGTATGCTAAAGTTATTATTGACTTATAACCATTATATGCCGAGTGAGTGATTGTAGGAACTGACATTTATGTTTGCATTCTGGGAGAAGAAAATATTTGGTATTGTAACCTGGATTTGTGTTTGTTTATGGATGCAATATTTCTAAGGCCATTTGCAGATACATTTTAAGAGAGCCGAGTCACTCGTTTAATAGTTTTTGTTTCAATTTTTTTACCTGTTGATCACAACAAGTACACTCAAATTATTTACTTTTTGTGTGCGTTGGATTTGTTGTGTGTTGTGTGTCTCTTGTCTCTTTTGTATACTGTATATTGTTTTGTAGGTTATTGGGTGTGTTTAGTTTTGAAATTGTGTGGTTTTGAACGTGACTGTGTTTGGTTTTGCTTTTGTTTCTTCTGGAAATCTTTTGTGCGTGTTCCATTATGTACAAGGGACATTTTGTGTTTCTTTAATTTTGGTGAGTGGTTTAAGTACGTGTTTCTTGTTGTCGTTTTGTGTGCGTGTGTCAAGTTTGTGGGTGTGTTTTTGGATAACTACATAGCATTCATAAAAGTTGTTAAGAAATTTACAAAAGTCAATGTAATTAACAAAATAAATGTTCCCTCATATTGTAAATAGTTGATTAGCGCCATTAAGAAGCCATACAAAGTAAAAGTTTTTGGGAGCAAGTACCACATACTCCGGTCTACAGGCGATGCTTTTTTGCTATTTTTTTTTTAAATAGGCTCTGCGGCTTTAAATACAGTGAGGCTTATTTTTTTTTATTTTTTTCGTTACAGAACCGCGAAGTAGCTATTTTTCACAAAATAAACATGCTCCAAACTCAAAACACCGCTGTTATGTCTGGAAACATTTTTGACACCTTTAGAGAAAAATTAGTCCATGTTTTTGCCATTGTCATTCGTATGGAACATAACGGGAGCAAAACACGTTTTGATAGTGCTTTATCCTCATATATAAAACGTAATCTCAATATTTATTTATTTGTTTTCACCCACAAATGAAGTCCTCATTTTTTTTCATCCGATTTGAACAACAGAGGAAAGTATCCATCAAGTATCTGTATTATTTACGTTATCGTCAGGTTACAGAAGTATCTTTTATTCCTAAAAGAACATTAAAAACAAATGCAACTGGGTCCAATATCGTGGTAGACGCCAATGATAAAGGTACAAATCCACATCTGTGTTGCAATCTGGCATTATTCTCCACAGTAGGGGTGCCCTGGCGCTGTCGTCTAGAAATAAAGGGATCAAATTTTACGCGACACATCCTTCAATGCTATTTTCTTTCGGCTTGGTAGTAAATGTTCTCGTCACAATGATCACATGATGTGAAAACACATGACGTAAACAACTTAGGGCAGAACCGAAAAATGACACCACTGAAAACGATGTTAAGTGTGCATGGGCAGGACGTTGTTGGCGTTCTGCATCCAAAGGCGTCAACTCCATATTTCCCTAGCGATTGATGACATATGTGAGCCAAGGCTTAAAATATAAGAAATGAACGGGAATTAGTCCATTTTGACTGCTGTTAAGCCTTTGGCATAAAATCCAGTGAGGCCTGTACAAAGACAAAATGGACTTTCATTCTTAAATTTGAGCGTGTGGCTTTTAAACCGGTGCACTCTGTGGTCCAGAATTTACAGTATATAGTATATATTAATGCTACGGGGCACTAAAATGTGCTAATGAGCTGCAAATGACCTGGGAGATGTGGATTGGATTCTGATGCTCTGCATTAACACAATTATTTAAGGATATATGTTTTTCTTTTGTATCAGGATCAGGTGTTGTAGTTCAACAAATTATTTTTTACAGCTCGTACATATTTTTTAGATAATCCTGGTTATGAATTGTTCTCATGTTGTTGTTTCCTCTCTTGTAGGTGATGTTAGTTAATCAGTGCTGCAGGTCTTTGGAACCCGCGGCACTTCCGGTTTTACAATCTGGCTCGGCATAAAATGAATAGAACACAAGTGCCTGATCTAGCACAGCTTGTGTTTTTGCAGCTGACCATCTTTTTTTTTTCTCCCTGACGGTCATCTTACAGGCTAAGCTTAGATTCCATTCCTTACACATCAGAATGAAGACATTCATCTTGAGGATGACATCTGTGGTGAATTTCTCTTATAGCCATTAAGAACAGAGGTGAGATAGCAAAATGGACTGTAAGGGTGGTGCATAGTTAGTTATGACTTATATAATGCTAAAATTTAATAGAGTTCAAATTTTGGAAGTATGGTATATGGGGTCCGGGAAGCAGACCTTAATCCACGGCATGTGCAAGCAAAGATGTGTTTTACATATAAGTGTCACGGACCAGGGCAGGAAACAGAATTGAACCCACTCGCGTAACGTACTCACAATTTATTAGGGAGAGGAGGAATGCGCGCACACTCGATCGATTGATGATCGCAGAAGTGGATTAAAATGCAAACAAAAATGTGATAAAAATAAAACAAATCAGGCCAAAAAAACAAAACAGGATCAAAGGCAGGCAAATTCACAGACTAGGCATTTCACAGAGTATAACAAGAGTCTTGCAGAAGTTTCACAGAAGTATCACAGGTCGAGATAAGAATACGTGTATTCTGTTATGTAACAGCGTTATTTTTTCAGTAACGGGGATTCTAACTTTTTTTCCCGTTGTTACCGTTACTGATGGTCAAAAGCGGTGTATTACGTACATTTTGGTGCGGTATTTACGTATATTTCTTTTTTTACGTACATTATTGTGTGTGTATATATGTATGTTTTGTGTGTTTACGTACATTTCTGTGTGCGTCACGACATTTCCGTGCATGTGTTTACTGATGTTTTTGCGTGTATTTACAGACGTTTTGTGTGCTTTTGAGCATTTTCAGTAGCCTAGATGGTAGGGCGCCTGCTTTGAGACTGGGAGGTCGCTGGTTCGCGCCTCGGCCGAGTCATACCTAAGACTTATAACATTGGTAAAATGGCGGCGCCCTCTGTTGGCTGCGGCTGCATCGGCTCGCTACAACGGGTCAGGTGTATCGACATTTCGTTCTTACAAAGAATGACAATACAAAGGAAATTATTATTATTATTTTTATTTACGTACTTGTGTGTGTTTACGTATGTTTTCCTGCGTTTCTGTCACGGTTGCCATGGCGCCCAATTGGCCCCGCCGGTGTGGCGCCAGCTTCTGTCGCGGTTGCATGGCGCCCGATTTGCCCCGCCCGTGTGGCGCCAGCTACAGCTTGTTGACAGATTGGCTCCCTGTCAGTATTTAAACTCTATCCTGTCAGTCCCCTTTTATCGGTCCATCTGTGAATCTCTGTTTTTACACGGCAAGTCATTTTTTGCCTGTATTTTGCTCCTGTTTATCTCCCGTTAATATCTGTTTTGATCTCGACGAAGTCTGCTCTCCCGTCCCAAATTCCGACCTGTTTTGTTCTCTAACACGTCTATTCTCTTCACCTGGCTTTTGACTTGTTTCTGATTCTGATCACTTTTTGCTCTTCTATCCCGGCTAGTGACCCGTTTTTTTCAATTCCTGGCGCTGCCGTCGCTTGCCACGGGAGTCCCACCTTGGCGTCTGAGCAACCTAATTTTCGCAAACAGCATTCTCTGGATTGTGCGTGCACTCCTTTCCCTTCTTCCCGATAAAACTAAGAGAACGTTACGCGAGTGGGTCCTGTCTCCGTTCTGGTCCTGACAGTTCTACGTCTGTTTTTGTGCGTGTTTACCTATGTATTTGTATGTGTTTATGTGCATGCTTATTATTATTTTGTTAGATGGTACACTGTTTATTTTTGTTGCAGTTCAAGTGTAGGATAAATCTGCTGGTGGTGAGGTGCAATAAATATTATAAGGTTATATTACGCAACTACCTGTCTGTTTGTTCTTCTCTGTTCAATTGGCACGAATACTGCTTAGATTTTTTTTTTCAAGTAACGAAAATTGTTACTTTCCTAAGTAATTTGTTACTCTTACTATAGCGTAATTCAGTTACTAACTCAGTTACTTTTTGGAAGAAGTAGTGATCATCTATATCTAATTACTTTTTTAACAATATTTTCAACAATGTTTGGGACACATGTCACGCCTTGACTTGCTTGTGAAGGACTTTTATTGCAGGTACAGCGTATCTCTATTTCCAAGTCACATTTTTTTTTGTTTTAAAAAACATGTTATCAATATTGGACTTCATTTATATGTAAGGCTTAATATCCTTTGAAAATCTCAGATAAAATCGTTTTGGCACATCATAACCCATTTTTTATTTTCATTCAAAACAGAATCAGCTGTGCTCAGAAAGGTAATGTGTGGTTAAAAAGAGGGATTAAGGTTCCCACTCTCTCTCCACGCCTTTGAAAGGTAAACCATGACACGTTTGCAGTTATGTCATCATCCGTCTCCCATCGTTGCCTTGCTGTTATATATTAAGTCTAAAGCAAGATAACTTATAACTTGTGATGTAATGAAGTAAAAGTACTTCCAATTTGGTTCAGGGATGATTTGGTTCTTTTTTTTTTCTTCTAAATTTAATATTACTTATTTTTATACAACTACCCTTAACTTATTGTTTTAAACTGTGTTATTTCAGGATGGTATTGTTTTCATCTTTTGTTTTGCCTTTGACTTGTTACAATGTAAATTATTTTTATTCTATTAACAAAACTTCCATGTATATAAAGGGCACTGCAGTGTGGGCGTACTCTGAAATTCAAGTCAAGTCAAGTCAAGTCATTTTTATTTGTATAGCCCTTAATCACAATCAGTCTCTAAGGGCTTCCCAAGTTATTACATATAATAAGTTTAGGTTATTCGTATACTATAGAGTAGAAGTGAGTTTTAAGCTTAGATTTAAACATTTCCACTGAGGTTGCAGATCGGATCTCAGGGGGAAGAGCATTCCACAACACCGGTGCCCGGAGGGAGAACGCTCTCGAACCAGCGGAACACTTCTTGGCTCTTGGGATCACCAGGAGACCGGTGCTCTCGGAACTAAGGCTTCGGGCCGGGACATAGGGGGAAATCAGATCTGAAAGATATGAGGGGGAAAGTCCATGTATGATTTTGTATAGTAATAGGAGAACCTTAAAATTGCATCTTAGGCTAACAGGGAGCCAATGCAGGTTAGCCAAAATTGGGGTGATGTGATCGTACTTTTTTGTCCTTGTTAAAAGCCTCGATGCAGCATTTTGTACCAGCTGAAGACTCTTGAGTCTGGTCATCGGAAGACCGGAAAGTAGTGCATTACAGTAATCGAGACGGGAGGTAACAAACGCGTGAATTATGATTTCCGCATCTGACTGAGAAAGTATAGGACGAATTTTAGCAATGTTACGGAGATGGAAGAAAGCGGTTCTAGTAATTTTCTTCACATGTGTTTGAAAGGACAGATCGGGTCAAATATGACACCTACATTTTTAAGTGAGTCGCTCTGTGTGATGTGGCAATTGTCGATGTTCACAGCGGTTTTAGAGAATAAGTCACGGGACTTATATGGACCAATAACTAACATTTCAGTCTTTTCAGAGTTAAGACGCAGGAAATTGAGTGACATCCACTCTTTTATCTCAGTGAGGCAGGCCTCCAAATTTCCACAATTTAGTGTGGCAGATTCCTCCATCGGGAGATAGAGTTGAGTGTCATCTGCGTAGCAATGGAAACTGATATTATACTTGCGAATAACAGAATCAGCTGTGCTCAGAAAGGTAATCTTGCTTTTTGTTTTTTTATTTTTTAGGTGCGCCTTACAGTCCGGTTAATACATTAATCCATCCATCCATTATCTGCAACGCTTATCCACAGTAGGGCCGCGGGTGTGCTGGAGCCCATCCCAGCTATCTTTCGGCAGTGGGCATGGAACACTCTGAACTGGTTGCCAGGCAGTCACAGGGCACACAGAGACAGACAACTCACTCGCTCATTCACACCTAGGGACAAATTCACCCGGCCAATCAACCTGACCTGCATGTTTTTAGAAAGTGGGAGGAAACTGGAGTGGTCGGAGGAAACCCACGCAAGCACGGGGAGAACATGCAAACCCCACACAGGAATGTTCGATCTCATGACCTCAGAACTGTGACCCACACACGCTAACCACTGTTCCGCGGTGCTGTTCTCTGTAAAATACATTATCTGAAAATAAGACTGCATTAATGCATGTTATTATGAAATATGTTAAAAAATAGTATTCATAATTCCAATTGTTAATTAAGTGGAGAATGTTGTGAAATACAAGTTAAAGCTGAACACAAATTAAGACATAAATCAGATTTCGTCTTAATGCACGTTTTTGAGTTTGTCAATACCTTCTTATATGACAATATCAGAATACTCGTTTTATATTTACTGGACCAATACATTTTTACCAAGTTATCCCGTGTCCATAGAATGTCAATGTAAACC
Organism: Urocampus carinirostris; assembly: GCF_059441175.1. Classification (NCBI taxonomy): domain Eukaryota; kingdom Metazoa; phylum Chordata; class Actinopteri; order Syngnathiformes; family Syngnathidae; genus Urocampus; species Urocampus carinirostris. The sequence goes on from NC_142350.1 coordinate 31,522,444, forward strand.
TGTGCAAACAGGGCAAAATAAAGCACACCGAGATAAGAAATTAAGCAAGCTAATACACACAATCTTAATCATACTTGTATCCGCATCGCACGACTGACCAAAAAGCCTGCTGTTTTTCAGGATTATGAAAATAACGTGAACATATTAGTGACATGGTATTTTATGCAATATCGGTGTCCAAGAGTAAGATAAGGGATGCTGTGAACAGGTTCGACTCGGCAGTTCATTGCCTGGGGACAGTCTCCGGGTAAAATCCATACTCCGAATCCAGGGCTGCCTTTAGATGCAAGCTACTGAAATGATTAGTGCTGTTCAATGGGAAAAGAACACAAAGAGCCTGTTGGCCAAGCTTGAAGTTTCAAAGTGAAACCAGTACACCTTGTGTCTGTGTTAATTGATCACAGGCACCTTATCTTCCCTGTTCAAGGCTTAATTTGCCCTCTAAAACAACACTGGTGTCGACCAATGTATTTGTGTATTGAAAGAAGGAAAAAAAGTTCCCTAGAGTCTAATTAAATCTGTGTTTAGCATGTTTTTTTTTAGATTTCGTTTTAGAATAAAAGGGCTATTTTACAGAACACGTCATGGCAAACTTTCGTAAGTTAATTTAAATTAAGAGGCAAACCTTTATTTCTTTTTTTCGAGAGGCTTTTTATGTCTTCCCCACAATTCAAGTTGAGTCACCCACCGAAGAATAACACAAAAATCTAAACATGAAAATTGGTATTCCAATGACAAAACAAAGAAACCAAAAATATATAATAAAATAAATACAATGAAATGGTAAGGTGAGGTGATTAGACATCAAGTAGAAGTTGTGTAATAGGCTTTGATCGTTTATCAAATTGATCTGGCATTTCATTTTTATCAATGCATCTATTCACCTGTATACATACTTACCTACCTACCTACCTACCTACCTACCTACTTACCTACCTACTTCTCATTCTACCTATCTACCTACCTACCTACCAAATGACCTACCTATCTCTCCTCCAACATAGCTACCTCTTGTTCTACCTACCTACCTACATCTCATTCTACCTACCTACCTACCTACCTACCTACCTACCTACCTACCTACCTACCTACCTACCTACCTTCCTACCTACCTTCCCGCCTGTCTGTCTGCCTGTCTGTCCTTCTATCTACCTACCCACCTACCTACCCAACTACCTACCTACCTACGTACCTACCTACCTACCTACCTACCTACCTACCTACCTACCCACCTACCTACTTACCTACCTACTTCTCATTCTACTTATCTACCTACCTACCTACCAAATGACCTACCTATCTCTCCTCCAACCTAGCTACCTCTCATTCTACCTAGCTACCTCTCATTCTACCTACCTACCTCTCATTCTACCTACCTACCTCCCTACCTACCTACCTACCTACCTACCTACCTACCTACCTTCCTGCCTGTCTGTCTGTCTGTCTGCCTGTCTCTCTTTCTATCTTCCTACCCACCTACCTACCTATTTTCCTACCAGACTCTTCTTCTACCTACCTACTTATCATTCTACCTACCAACCTACCTATCTATCTACCTACCTACATACCTACCTACCTACCTACCTACTTGCCGGCCTGTCTGTCTGTCTGTCTGTCTATGTTTGAGTTCCAGTTAGGTGTAAAAAAATAATGGCTCAGTGGAGAGTCATTTTTGTTGTTGAGTACAATAGTTATTGAGCAAGTCATCCCTGATAATTTTAACATTCAATTTTAGTCCCAGTTACAGTTCAATTTCAGTCCCTTAACATTTAATGCACAATATGAACTTGATGAATTTACAACTAATGAAGGTGACTTTTAGAATTTACAAAAAAAAGCCGATTTGTGTAAATTGACTGTATTGATTTATCAATTGCTAGTTTCAAAAAATTTTAGCAAAGTGATAACATAAACTAAATACAATTACCATATAATGATGTTCTATTATTTTATTTACAATATAAATAATTGACTATCCCAATTAGATTAACAAAGCAAAATAAATTATCAAGAGTTGAAACGAGATGATACTTATAACAGCGTCACATAGCCAAATAATTCATTTAAGGCTGACACAAAATGGACATCTGTTCCCTATATTGTTATGGAATTGCAATATATCTAATATATTACGTTATACCAGAGGAAATTCTGTTGCATCAGATTAAATCAAGCCAAAAATGTACATCCATACGTGAGTTTTACCGGGGGGAGGTCATAAATGATCACCCATTTTAGTAGATTTTAACTCACATATTTCAGTCAGCATTTTAGTTTAAGTTAGTTGTATTTTTTTTTATTTTTTTAGTCAACAGAAACTTAACATTTTACTATAGTTTAAGTTTAGTTTATATTGCAGTTTAAAATATTTTTCACAGATAATATTTACATTTTCGATCGGATCCATAACTATTTTACAAAACATTGTTCAAGGAAGACTAATATTATTTAATAATCAAGAAATCAAACTATTTGTTTTGTGACATATTCAGAGACAATGTTCGAATATAATCATATACAGTAATTTTAGTCCCGTCCTTATTTGCCGACAAAAAAATCAGTCGAGTCTTTATTTAGTTACCAGTGACTATTGTTTTGTTTTTATTAGACGAGGAAAAACCACACAGATTTAAGTCCTAGTTATTGTTTTTTTTTTTTGTCCCTTTTCAGCAGGTCTAGTTGTGAGAAATGTGCTTTTATATAAGTATTTACATTTAGCTTTGCTCCATATAGTCCCTGTGCATGGCATGCCGGCTCTCCTTTGCCTATTATATCATGGGATGCCTTCCATAATGCTTTTCTATAAATGCAAAAACTGGGCTGATCATTTACCTTCACTTTTCAGTGATTGCCTTCTAGTATAGCCCAATTTAAAGGGCCACATTTGACCACTATTTGACGCTATATTGTGTTGTACAAACAAAAACGATTGCAAAAATCCCCCAAAATAAGACAAATGCAGACTCTCAAAGTAACTCAAGGACAAGGTTTCTGGGTCTTTGGGTATCCGCAGCAGCAAGATGGCAGGCCATCATCTAAGCTCATTCTAGGTGGGGGTCATGTTATGTCAAGTCAAGGCATGTTTATTTATGTAGCCCTTTATCACAAGTACTCTCAAAGGGCTGCACAGACCACAGATTATTGCAAACCACAGACTTTTATTACACCACCCCCTGATCTAAAACCTACATGAGGGCAATGAAAAACTCGAAAAACTCAACATGAGGAAAATGAAGAAACAAATAATTCATTAACAAATAATACACGGATAATGTCAACATAAAATATAGGTTTTTCATGTGCGTTGGAATAGAAATGTGTTTTAAGCTTAGATTTAAACATTTCCACTGAGGTAGGAGATCGATTCTCGAAAAGCATTCCACAGCACCGGGGCCCGAATGGAGAATGCTCTCAAACCTGCGATTCTCTTCTTTGGGATCACTAGTAGACCAGCATTTTAAGAGCAAAGGCTCCGAACCGGAACATAGGGGGGAATTAAATCTGAAAGATATGAGGGAGCAAGTTCATGCATGATTTTTTTATACTACCAACAGAACCTTAAAATCACATCTTGAGCTAAAAGGGAGCCAATACAGGTTAGCCAAAATTGGGGTAATGTGATCATACTTTCTTGTCTTAGTTAAAAGCATCGCTGCAGCATTTTGTACCAGCTGAAGGTACTTGATTTTGGACTTCAGGAGACCGGATAATAGTGAATTACAGTAATCGAGACGGGAGGTAAATACAAATTTCTCAACCTACGGCTATTCACAAAATGGATGTATATATGAGAGTATATATTTTTTTGCTTATATTCAAAACAATATGTTTTTGGGGGACTTAGAGCACTACATGATGCACAACGTCTCTAACTTCTTCAGGAGTATTTGAAAGGGTTTTCTATCTGAACTACTTAAAAATCTATAGAATGCCTCTGGTTGTTATGCGTGTGACTTTTTTCTTGTCAGGTTACCTTTGTGACAATGTGTTACGTCCTCACAAAGAAGGGATTCATAGCCCGACTGACACGGTTGGCTTACTGCAGTCAACGACGCGCAATGCTTTTGCTTTGAGATAAGCGTATTATCAACACCCAAGTGTCTGCGCAATGAGGCTGATTAGAAGACACAGTCCAAATGCTTCCATTTTGATTTCAGAAACCGTGGCCGCACCCATTTGTAGCTGTACAAATCTATCACGGGGTACAATCAGCAATGGGAAATGTGTATTTCATTTCACTTGCTGTCCCCATTCTTAATGGGTAGCCATCCAGAGAGAATGGAATGATTGATTTTGGTAATCCTGAATGTGGGGAGATGAATGGAGTTGAAAGGAGGAGGAGTAAACACAAGGGGGAAGAAGGAAAGGTTAAGATCTTAGACCTTTCGCACCACAAAAACCCATGCCTACAACCTGTAAAACGGATGAATAAGTAAGGCCATGTGCGTGAATGTTGTAACCACCTTTAAAAGACAAGTTTGAAGTAAAAAACGTAAAGGATATTTTTTGCATTTAAAAGAAATAAAGTTTGATAAGAAAAACATGCTAGTTAATATTTTATCGTAAAACAAAAAATATCAAATAAAATGAATTATCAAAATTAGCGAACAATGATTTGTTATTCCCTGCCTCAACAAAGTTTTCTAAGAAAAGACATCAAAGACATCATCGCAAGAACCATTAGCATGTATTACGTCATTGCTCACTGAGTGCAGAAAAGGCCAGTCATCGTAGACGACAGACATGACCAGAGATTATCAATAGCAATTGTCAACAAGACATTGCTTGTAAAAAAAATAATTCTCCACCCTGGACAAAAAACCTAAACTAGATGAGTTTTTTTCCGTTCCTCTTTGACGTATTAAAAGGTTGCTTTGAGAAAATGTTGCCTGTGGTAACAGATAATTATAACTCTTGAATCAAAATGCAGAATTATTTTAGACATTTGATGCCACTTGACTTGCCTAATTTCTGTGTAAATTTACACACCCTTTTTATATTTCTTGACAGGCAGACAGTATTACTGTGTGACTTTAAATTTTGACACAAAAGTAGATTTAGGTTCGGTCTAACATTGTATGTTACGTTTAAAAACACATTTTGCTACTTTTGTCTAAAAGTAAAGTAGAGCAGGCATCAAACTAAAATTAAAATAAAACAGGTTTAGTAAACCAAGATTAAACAGTATAATGATGTATCATCCAACACATTAAAGGGAAGGTGTGTAATATGCAAGGCCTCCTAGTGAATAGAATAGAATAGAATATACCTTTATTGTCATTGCTACAAATGGGCTAACATATTGTGACAACGAAATTGGGCATGACACTCCAGTTTTACACATTCATAGTGAGGTATGAGCAAGAAGATGAAGGAACAGAGAAGATAATGTTATAAGACAAGGGGGATAAGGCTATAGTTATAATTTACATGGTATTTACACAAGAAATGTCGGCATGTGGGATGTTACATACAGGGTTGTCGTGATAACGTTGGTATCGTAACGGTTGTGCAATATTGCATTTGGTGCAAAGTCATCATAGTGCAAAAACAGTCAGCATATGCATTGGTGCAAACATAGACATCATAGTGCAGAAACAGGAAATGGTCAGACATTGTGCAATTTGAGCATTAAACGTAGTGCAGTCGGCATGTGCAAGAACAAGACATGAGTAACATTATATTCGTATGAGGTAGTGTTGGCACGAGTTTTCAGTTTTTTTGTGCGGTGTCTGTTTGAGCAGTGAACAAGCATAGTGCAGACAGCATGTACGTGAGTACCATTTACATACGTGTGAGGTAGTTTTTTGCAACAGTTTTCAGTTTTTTGTGCGGTGTCTGTTTAGGGTGGTAATGGCTGTGGGGAAGAAACTGTCTCTGAGTCTGTTCGTTTTTGCTTTGTGTGACCTGTAGCGCTTGCCGGAAGGCAGCAGGTCGAAGAGATGGTGGCCGGGGTGAGAAAAGTCCTTGATGATGTTTTCTGCTCTGCTAAGGTAGCGAGAGCAGGCAATGTCCTCCAGACTGGGCAGAGAGCAGCCGACGATTCTCTGGGCTGTTTTGATGATCCTCTGGAGCTTTTTCCTGTCTGCTGCTGTGCACCCAGCATACCACACCGTGATGCAGTATGTTAGGATGCTCTCCACTGTGGCTTTGTAGAAGGACACCTGCAGCTGCTGTTTTAGGTTATTTTTCCTGAGCAATCTCAGGAAGTGCAGTCGCTGCTGGGCCTTCCCTACCACCGCTCTAGTGGTACAGAAAACAACATTTATTCAGTAAGAAAAAACAAACAAAAAAACATTGATTTCAATACGAAACAAGAATACATAAATTATCATACCAATGTTGTTTTTTATATAAAAAAAAAATTGGTTGAAAAAAATGTATTTCTTTTACATAGTAGAATACCCAAAAGGAAGGCGCTGCCTTGTTTGTATTGAATCTTGCTGCTATGCTGTGCTGGTTTTCAGTCGCAATAGAAAATGTTGTCAACTGTCAGGTCCATTGTTCATTAAATTGCCAGCTTTTGTTCAAATTAATTTGTACTCTTGTGTTTCCTTCTATTAATTTTGTCTGTCATTAAAAAAAGAACTAGTCCAGAAGCCTTTCTTCCTTCTGTTTTACTCATTTTGTCACGATACACATTTTGCGTGGATGGGGATATTCCTTTCTTCTTGGGTTACCTTAATGAAATTTTCATAGGAGTGGGAAGTGTCGAAACACAAAGTCCTACTTCCTGAAGCTGCCACTCTCAATCCCAGCACGACATCCCTTGTCCTAATTGAATGTGACTTTGAACGAGTCCGTATCACAGAAAAAAAAGAGAAATAAAGAAGCCTATGGTAAAATATCCTGCCAAAACATTTCAAACGCGTGATAATCAATATTTAACACAGCTTGTCAAAAATTTCTAATATATACCTTTTTTAAAAAGTGACAGAACAATGAGGTTCGCTTTGCAACACGGGTTACGCTGCAAGTGTGACTCCACTAATGGAGAGAGATACATCTTGGGAATGTATTTTTTTATGATTAGATGTGGCTCGATAAAGATAGAGGGAAACAAAAGTGACGATGTGACAGGAAAGAGCTGCTTCCCAGAATTGCTGGTCTGTAATTATCTGCCTGACAACAACTTCTTACTGAATATTGAGGTAGCGTTGTATTCTTCTCATTGTTTAAGCAATTCAAGGCTTCTAAAGAGAAGCATTTTGATGTAATATTCCCACGTTGACCTGGTGTCTCAATCTCGCAGGGGGTGAACTATGAACGTCAAGATTATAGTTTGCGGCCCCTGCCCTAAAGTGAACGTTAATAAGAAGCACTGTGAATGCTTTAACCAGTAATGTCACTGTATTGTGTCTTGAAACTAAAAATGAGTTTTACAAAGCATAAAGGGAAAATCAAATACAGAGACTTCATGTGACCAAAACGCACCTTATTACTCTTAAAAAGAAGAGAAATAAGAAGACAGAAAAAATGAGCAAGAAAAAAAAGAAAAAAAGGACAAATAAAACTCAATGAAAACAGAAAGAAAAAAAGAAGCATACAAAAAAAAGACAAGAGGGACATATGGAGACAGTAAATAAGTAAAAATGAAAGGAAAAAATGTAAAAAAAAAGGAAAAAAAAGAAGGAAAGAAAGGACAAAAGAAAAATTAAAAAATAACATGTTCCCTATTACCCTTTGCACACACGTGACGTAACCATGTGATGGCGCCATGACGGATGTCAGTAAACCGTTGTTGACAGTATTCTCTCTAGGGGAGGCCAGCAAAACATAAACAATAACAACCAGAGAAGCTATACTATTCAACACTATCGGCAATGACTAGTCAAACGAATATTGGACAGCTGTCGTATGAAGTGAGTCTCCTTGTCGGAAAGACAAAAGAGCAATATTTAGAGAAAACAGGATAGGAGGGCTATCTACCGACCCATACCTTCTTCCTTCTGACATATTTACAGATCAGACCAAATCGTCCAGTCTGCCTGACTTCAGTCCACACCATCTGTAACACTATATTGTAAATTAAGGTATCCCTATACACCGCTGCTGATCCAAAAGCTTATACAAGTCTGGATGCTTATCAGTTCTTACCAGTATATGCTTACAGGGAGGCATCTCCATATGGCAAAAGTAATAGACTAATATTAACTGTGAATGCTAATATGTTTTATCTAGGGTGCCATCAAGACTCAAACTGACTGTAAACAAAAGCTGCTCAATTTTTATTCATTTTTTTATCATTTTTTTGTCATTTTAAATAGACCAATGTGTTTATACACAGCTGACGTCAGACACACTCGGCTGCAGTAGATTCTAGTGCCTTTGACGTGACTTGTACCTACTTGACAAACATCCATTCATTATCCGCACCGCTTATCCTCAGTAGGATCGTGGGGGTGCTGGAGCCCATCCTTGCTGTCTTTAGGCAGGGGACACCCTGAACTGGTTGCCAGCCAGTCGCAGGGCACACACAGACAGACTATTTGCTCGCTCTTTCACACCTAGGGGCAATTTGGACCGGCCAAACAACCTGACATGCATGTTTTTGGAATGTGGGAGGAAACCGGAGTGCCTGGAAGAAACCCACGCAAGCACGGGGAGAACATGCAAACTCCACACAGGAGGGTCGATCTCACGTCACATGCAGAGGGTCAATAGATGAGGCTTATCTTATGTTGGGATAAATACAAATGTATTGTCCTAAAATATTTGAAAAATTGCATACTCATATGATTCTTCATGTAATTTTGCCTATTCTCTTAATCAAGAGTTTTTTTTTAAACAACTTAAGTTCCCTGGTGCAAAGGAGGCACTAAAAATGCACACTGTCCCTTTAAGTGCAACTCATGCAGCTTATTGATTATTTTTTTACTGATTTGATTGATTGATTTTCATATTAATTTGTAAAGTGTTTTATCTTGATATCTTATTTTTCGTACAATTATTTTAAAAGATACTTATGAAGAGGAAACTGTTTTCATCACAGCTCTTTTTTATGAGAAACCCCATTTAAGGGCAAACCTCAACCCGCCCCCAAAGAAATGGGTTCGAAACAGACCCCTGCTGTAGACTGAATGCAAAAGTATACTGTTCATTGTCCTAATTGGAGATCAACAACAGCCCATTTATTTTCTTACCACGATTATTTTTCCCAGATAAAGTAATTGGGCTTCTGTAGTAAAACCACTGAGCTTATTACTCTTGCAAACTAACTTCATTTTACCAGGCAGTTTTCCAGATCTGTGTGTTTATAGCTGACATATTTTATCCATGTCCTTGATTCGACTGTGTCTAAATAGCTGGATAAATGTGAGTTGTGTGCCAATAGTCTGAGCTCCAAAGTAGCGCCGGGATTCCGGTAATTGATGCACCTCCTGCGAGTTCAACTAAAGGATACAAAGATGTGATCTAACCAAAATGGAGCTTGTGCTGTACAACATTTCCTCTCCACAATGAGTTATGATCGACTTGTCAAAAAAGGATCTAAATGGCTACGTGATTATTCGGCAAATTGTTGCCAACCGCATACTAAATTTAAAACATGCAGTAGATCAAATGAATCACTGATGAGTAGCGTCCATATTTTTAGCTGCCTCCAAACGACTATTTAAATAAAAGTGTTAATATTTTCTGGTTGTGAAGCAAATTTCTGGTGACAAAAAAAAAAAAATCTTTTAATTTTTTTTCCAAAACTGCTGAGTTTTCTTCTCATCTTAGCCTCTAGATAAGCAAAATTAGCCATACTTTAGTAAGAAGAACTGAATATACATTGGTTCATCAACAAGGTTGTGGAAACTTTTCAGAAAGCGGACTAATCAGCCTAGCATTTTTTGAAAAGTCTTCCACCACTGCAAATGGTTTGCATTGCTTGTCAATCAACGTCAAGATCTTGTAGCTCACCTTTGTAGCATTTTCATTTGACTCATAGGGTCTCGTGAAAAAATGCTACTGTGCCGTTAAAACAGCTTCCAGTTGCTTTACCTTTTCACTGTGTTTGTTTCCAGTTAGCTTTTTGTAGTCAGCATGTTTCGTCTCGCAGTGACTTTTGATATTATATTATTTGAAAACATCCATAGCCTCTTAGGTATTTAGGCAGACACAGTTGTTTTCGGGTTTTGGTGAAAAAATACTCAAATTTGTATATTTGTATATTGTATTCTTTTGGCTTTATTATTGTATTGTTCTCAGCTTAGGGATGCTGCTGGAAATGTGAATTTCCCTTCGGGGATGAATAAAATATCTATCTATCTATCTATCTATCTATCTATCTATCTATCTATCTAAATTTCAGCTTGTCCTCACAATCAACTTTCCTTTTTTTTTTGGTATACAGTCATCCTGTCCAAATTGGAGTGGGTTAAAATTATCAAAGAAAGCTAAGGGCTACTGATGAAATGGTGAAATGGTGACGGTAATGTGTTTTCTTCCTCGTTAATTTGGCAATTCACTTTTCATGTTCAGAGCGTCCTTGTCTCCATCCACGAAGAAGAATAGGCATGCACTCCTAGGCATTCTGCTCTTGTGCATGACACAATGATGAAAACAGTCAAATCGAGTCAGATTTATTTTTATAGGGCTTAATTACAAAATGTATCAAAAAGCTGCAATTTAACTTTGTTGAATTTAGATTCATAGCCAACATTTGATTATTACATTTCTGCTGGATAAACAATCAAATCGGACAAAATTCAACCTCAACCTATCCACACTACCGTAGTATTGAGATTTAAGAGGACAAAGTGTTATGGAACCATCACTATTTATTTTTGTTGTTTTAGTCTACAGTACAGCGTAAAAGCATCCTCTATAATATTGAGATACATCATTTCTAATACAAATATTTTGCACACCTCATTTGAGGATTCTCGGGTCCAACCATAAAATTGTTCAGGTATCCCTTTTGCTATAGCTGCTGGACAATAATTAAATACAAACCTAATCCTTATAACCCGATGAACAGCAAATATAGAATTCTTAGTTAACATTTATCTGACCTCCTATCTGAGTGTAAATATGTATCCGACAAGAGCAAACACTGTTTTTTTCCCCCCGGTATCTCTGCTAACACGATGGAGGCTAGCAGGCGCTAATCTTGTAAACTCAACCTTTTAAAAGGGGAAAGCGGGGAATGCGGCTGGGAGAGAAAAAGGTCTGGATGGACAGCTGTGTACAGGATTGCGCGTAAGCAAGGAGCTGCCCCTGTCCATATCCAATGTAAGGTTATAGGAATATCATAATCCCTCCTCTGAGCTCCTTTGCTCGGAAGATGATGACTTAATTTCCAGTGTCTTATCACACACTACCAGACTGGAACTAGTACAAGGGGTTCTGAGGGAGGAACCCAGCATGAAAAGTGCTGGCGATGAGATGATCTGATTAGCGGTAGCTATTGGATTTGTTTGTGGTGCTCGCAATCGGAGCAAAGCAGGCGTTGTTGAAAATGCCCATGGAGATGCAAAGCCTCCACCGATCCTTTTACTCCACCCCCTACCTCCTTTAAAAAGAATTCCCTTCTTGGAGAAATCTAACATAGGGCACGTCTGCTGCAGGGGTAGGTGTGGGGGAAACAAATTTAACACTTCAGGGGGTTGGAGCAAAAAAGGGGTTTTGTTTATTTTATCAGGTGGGTGGGTGGATGCTGGACTGCTTCACGCAGTGAGACAAGTAGGATTGACTGGCGGTATTCAGTGGGACACCCATTGGTTGAGTGTCAAACGTTGCCTGGGAGGCGTCGATCAGCAGCATCAGGCTCTTAAGAAACCCTACCTGGGGCACAGCTAGACACAGTGGGTTCAGGAGCTCCTCCATTAACATCCAAACCTTGTGAGGGGCTGGATGGGGAGGAGACGCCAAGTGGCTGTGAAGATGCCTCAAGGGAAGCAAGACAAATAGGGAGGGTGAAAGAGGGGCGCCTTTAGGGAAGCAGTGCTTGGCTTGCTCAGGTTGAGCATACCAAACCAAAGTGTGTCATTGTTCAATCACACGAGAAATACATCCCCCAAATTTATATAATCCCACCAGAAATATGCCTTTTTGGTTAGTATCATTCACTGTAATGACTATGGTAGAGATGTTAAATAATGAGGAAGTAAATTACTTGAATATTATAAAGAAACGTATGCCATTTCAGATTCTTCAAATTAAAAAATGCCTTTGAAGAACGGAAAATTTTCAATAAACTCTTGCTGGGGGATAAAACTTGCTGGGTACTCAGGTAAAGTAGGATATATAGTGAAGTAGCAAAGTTATATTTATTAAATTTAACTCACAAATATATACAAAGTCAGATCTGCTATTGCATCAGTGTAACCGTTACCACGTTGCACATCAATGATAAAGGGAATACACCGATCACAACACTGATTTCTATCTATCTTTTTCAACAAATTGGGAGAGTATTAATGAATGTGCCAACTGTGTCCGTAAACGTAATAGTAACCAACTGGGTTGAGGGAAATGATAAGCTACCGCCTAATCGGTCGCTGGGTATGTTTACATGCAGAGAGAAGTCCGATTGAGATTCCTTTTTATTTTATTTTTTTTAACAATTTGAACAATCAGTTAATATCATAGTGGCAATAATTAAACCTGTGTCCATTGCAATTATGCATTACATAATAGAAATGGGTGAGGTACAAGTGTCATCCGTTCCAAAGTATAGCGATTGCTTTGAGTCGGAAAAGTACAGCGATACCCATTTATCTGGCTGAGTTTTGGGGTTTACTAAGGCTGGAAACAAGTTAGTACCATAAAAGATAGCCATTTACGCAGCCCGTGTTAACACTCGTGTGAGTCTCAGAGCAACGCGTGGGATTAGAACCAGGCCGTCTGGCTCCCTTAACAAGCATTTTCTCCCAGGCTATTTTCCCCCCCAAGTTTAATTTTGTTAAGTGACACAAACAGATGTCAATACCAGTCTGCACCACTTACCTTAAATATATAATTTGAACGACGAACAAAGACACGGCTCACTGATATGACATAATACTGCAGAGCACTTTGTACCCCAAAGCTCAGTCATTTCAATAGAGAGAAAGCCACTGAGTCAGCTCACCAAGACAATGTCGATAAGGTAATGGCATGGATCGATAACAAAGATTTGGGCCAGATCTTAATTAAAGAAACAACTGCTGATACAAATGATGTTTTCAATGTATTGATATTGCACAGGGCAAAGGGGCCTATGGCTGGGGCACAGCGGTTGATCAATGTACTTAACATTAGCATTTCTTTTCATCATGTACCAAGATCACTTAGTTCTACCATCCCCCCCCTCCGTCACTCGCTCTGTCGTTCAGTCCGAGCAAATCCCGCACCCCCCTTCCCCCACCTTACAAGGTGAACTTGAAGGTTTGTGTAGTCGTGCTTTTATGTGTACCAGGTCCTGTGGTTGTTGTTCGTAAAACCCGAGGAAAATCAAAGGAATTGTAGACGAACAACTGGACTCAAGAGTATGAAAATCAATTGTCTTTTGTACAAGAATAAATCTCCTTTTCAATTGCACAATAGTAATCTCTGTGCAAAGCTATGTCTCTCCCTTCAGTGTTTAGGCTAATGATGTCAAGTCATTGAAACCGGATTAGTGCATTGCTCATACAGAGTGTTATCTCTCCTTTGTCAAAGCCTGTTAGTGTGGTTGTTGTTTGAAAAAGCAGGTTGAAATAAAGCGCTTGTTATGACTTAGCGATGGGTGAAATAACGCATTGCTCTTTTGTGCTGAATTCAATATTAAGAAACTAAAGTAAGATATATGTTCCTTCTCAGCCGCAAACACATAGTATGGTCTTTTGTGAGTGGTAAAGCAATACTTATTTAAGTAGAAGTTGAATTGATGGATCCCATATAAAAAAAACAATGTCTCTGGAGACCTGGTAACACAAACTGTCGAAAGTCAATAGGATGATTCCCCAGGTATCCCTGACCAGGGACCAGTTTAAAGAGACATCAATCTGGGATGTCAGATCACAGCTAATGAAGCTACAGACGATCAATATTCAGGATGCTACCACTGACTTAAATGAAGTACTAATTTGTATAAAGCTATCACGATAGGAACTTCAGCCTCAGAATGCCGTGAAAGATTTTAAAACATGTTTTCTTAATGGCCAGTGCTGCTCAAGAGAAGTACTGTCTATGTCTGAGTGTAAATGAAGGCCCGCGGGCCACATCCGGTCCCTGAGAAGGTTTGTTTCGGCCCTTAAGTTTTTCTTGATTTATTATGGAATCATACTCCAGGAACTGTTGTGCATTCATTTTAACTGTGTGTGACTTCTCCTTTCACCTAATTTTATAGTAGGTTAATGAATGATGGAAATTTGTTAAAAGATTTGTATTTGAAGTAATTTTAGTCCACCTTTTTTTAAAAATATAAAACATATGCTAATGACAGTCGCTGAATAATACCCGCTTCTTCCATTTAATGTTAGGGTAATGGGGATTTTTATGTCAAGGAGATTTGTCTTTTCTGCCTGTTGAAAACTAGAGATGACTAAGAAGAGCCATAAGAAATTATTGTTGTATTTATCTTATCTTATTGGAATATATTTCTTAGCTTTTTTAGTAGAATTGTTCATGTTTTATTCTTTTTGGATTTGCAATTTTGGTACTTTCTCAATCATTTTACATCGTGGTTCTCCAAACGTTTTCAGCCAGGAGCGAATTTTTGTTGCTAATTAACGCGAAGAGCTCCAAGTTTCATATCCACTTAAAAAAAATAACAAATTGTCATGTTAATACTATTTTGTTATCATGTTATCCATCCATCCATCCATCCATTATCTGCACCGCTTACCATCAGTAGGATCGCGGGGGTGCTGGAGCCCATCCCAGCTATCTTTGGCCAGTGGGTTATTACTATGTTATTACCAGGTTAATTACTTGAGGGCTGAATAGACTCAGGTATTAAAAAAAAACATTATACTAGAATATAAGAGTGATCTATCACTGGTGAGCTATTTTCGAACCGGTTTGTGGGCACTTTAGCATACCTTTGGGGTCACCCTGGTTCCTGCGGAAACCGCATATGAACCCCTGTTTTAGACAGTATTAACTTTAAACTTTTTTGTCTTCATATCAGAACATAACTGCACACCGCATAAAATATTGGGCAAAACAGGAATTAGTAGGGAGCCTGTCCTAACCAAATGTTATCCTTGTGTTTTTAACGGTTTGAAAATACTTAACACATATGTGAACATTTAGTTTGGATTATTCAAGTCAAGTCAAGTCATGTTTATTCATATAGCCCTTAATCACAAAGAGTCTTAAAGGGCTGCACAGACCACAGATTATTGCGAACCACAGACTATTATTACACCATCCCCTGATCTAAAACCTACATGAGGGCATGGAAGCTCAAAAACCTCAACATGAGGAAAATGAAGAAACCTTTGGAAGGGACCACACATGAGGTAATCCCCCTTCACAAAATAAAAGTAAATACATGCAAAATATGTTTACTTAAGTATATGCATGTTGCATCATGTGTTTACTGTTGTGTTTGAGTTGGTTATGTCCCTTTAATGATCCAAAAAAACACATTCATTTCAGTGTTTGACTGCCTTCATGCCAAGTTCTATAAAAATTCATCAACATGCCCAAATTCAACTCACCTATCAGTCGAGTACAGACTAGCAAGTTAAGTCAAGGCATGTTTATTTGTATAGCCCTCAATCACAAACAGTCTCAAATAGCTTCACAGACCACAGATTATTGCAAACCATAGACTATTATTACACCATCCCCTGATCTAAAACCTACATGAGGGTGAGGAAAAACTCAAAACCTCAACATAAAGAAAATGAAGTAACCATGAGAAGGGACCTCACATGAGGTAATCCCCCTTCCAGACACACAACAAAAATATCACCAAGGATGATCCTAGAAAATAATACTACAGTACTACAACAATTTCCGCCAGCACTATTATAAATAAGTGAATACGCTGGGACCAGAATTGTGCATTATGAAGAAAATGTTTTACATATTTAACTGCTATGTAGAAAAATGTGGCTAAATAAATATAAATAATGCATTGATCATCCTCCCCTTGTGAGCTCTCTCTATTTCTCAGCCCTTGATCGTCTTTTGTTTTCAAATATCACATATTTATGATCCTGAAAGTTCTATCGTCTTCTTCCATTGGGCTAAATTCAAGTGAATCACACATTTTCTGAATCACGCATTAGAATAGGGTTCTGATTTGAATATTTGGGAGGGTAATAAAAGTATGCGTTCTTACTGTCAAAATACCCTATCGGAAAATAGCCAAGCGATTATTTCATGCAGACTGGCAAGAAACAATATGAATATAAACATCAAGCTTGTCTTATCCACCCATGCATGGATAGAGTTAGCAGTTAATAACGTGGGGAGGGGTCTGTGGGGTAGGTTATTCAGGTGTGCAAAGGATTGACTGACACACTAATACTGAAATAATTTCCACTTTCTCGCCGCCTCCCTCTCACAGGCAGGGAATTAGTATTATCATATCAAAAGCTTCCCTTAAAATGGGAGTAAAAAAATCATTTAAACAGACGGCGGCAGTGATTATTCAAACTCGGTTATTTGCCAGAGCGTGCATGTAATACGGCATCGTCTTGGAGACAACTTCATTTGCTGCTAAATTGCTGTCCGTCACCAGAATAAGTAAATTTGGTGCTGTATTATCAGCATCATTGTGTCAAGTTAGGGGGATACATCAAACAGTCAATCTGATCAACAGGAAATGAACACACAGTGAATAATGCAGTGAGTGAAAGGAGAGCCGATTGGTGGTGATGCGCTACCTTGATGTGCCTAATGTAAAAGTCCTGAATTTTTTTTTCCTTTACAAAAAAGAGAGGAAAAAAGGAAGCTTTAATCTAAAATGCTGGCTTATCGTCACACAGCTTTATGACTGTATTTATTACCTCAGACTCAGTAGAGGAGATGGTTGAGTTGAGCATGCATAATGGTTTCAAAAAGGAATGTTTGAAAAGAACAGCAACATGATGACATGTTATGAAAATGTCTCAGGGTCTTAGAGATATTTTTCTTTTTTTTCAAGAAGGTGTCAATATTTGTATTGTTATCAGTTTGGGTCTAATAATGTAACATACTATCATAATACACTATATAGGTAAATAAAGCCCAACCATTATGATTTTTAAGACAGTGCCATTTTAAAAGAAATGACAGAGGAAATGGTAAATAATGAATCCGTGGATTGTTTTGATACAGTATGGAAATAAGAAATTCCCACTTTTTGTTTTGAGTTGAGAACCCAACAGGAGATATTTAGTCTCCATGTAAAATATTTTACTTGTAACATCCTTATGTCCGGAAAGGATGGGCAGATCGATCCAAATATTTATGTTATTCATACTAAGCAAGTTCTTGGATCAGATCGATACAACTGTCTTGGGATCGCTATACAGAAGGTACACAAAAGTATTATTTATTCATCCTCATAAAACACTAGGGGATAATCAGAGGTTAGGAGCACAAAAGAGGATGCCGCAGAAAAAATTATGATTCAATTATGCAATGATCATTTCCAAGCCAAAGTATCTTTATCGGATCGGCATCGATATCGGATCGGTATCAATCGATACTACGATGTTTTTACTTGTATCTGATCAATTCTAAAGTTACCAGTACCGCCCAACCCCGAATGTCAGGTAGAAGTCCACACTGGAGTTACAAAAATAAAAAAAACATTCTGAAGAAAACATGCAAATTACAAGAAAAATGTGTTAGGGTTTTTGGAGGTGGACGGACCCATGTGGGGGAAGCAGGAAGTGGAGACTGGGGTGCTCAAAACAAGGGAATGTATTTAATAACAAAATAAGGTACTAAGTAGGAAACAAAACATGGGTTCACAAAAACAAGGATATTCCCAAACCAGATACAAAGCACAAAACTGGAAATACATGGAGCAAAGTAACAAAGAAACCAGAAACAAATAAACCTGACATGGAAGTAAAAGGGTTCTGGATAATCGGGGATTGGTGTTGTTATAACTGGTCGGACCTGTGCCCAGTTAAAACTCAAAATTATGGCCCTTTGGTGGTAGGAGGTATGTCAGACCCAAACAGAAGAGTTGATGAAGATAACAGAGGCAAGCTCGAGTACATAGAAGATAGCATGCAAGAATGAAAATATTGAGAAATGGAATCTATTGCGCTACATTTTTGCTAGGAGAACTCAATGTACTGACGGAAATGCTATTCAGTAACTCTTGCAAGAGAAATAAAAAAAATTCATCACAAAAAAAAACATTTAATGAGCAAAAATAAAATGATAAATAGCTCCTGCTAAAGTGACAAATGTATATGTAATTAGCATTACAAGGGAAATAGTAACTGATAACACTATCTTCATTACATTTAGCAATGTTTGAACTTTTATATTATTTCTGTCACGACCAGAACGGAATCAGGACCCAAATGCGTAGCGTTAACCACAAGTTTATTGATAGATAGAGGAAGGGCTGTCATGATTACTATTGCGAGGTACTAATGCTGAGTCTGCTCCTTTGGCGCCAACTGCCTCGGATGTTGATTGGCTGCTTATCTGTTTTCAAACCCTTGTCTTCCTGTCACCCGTTGTCAGTCCGTCTGCGAAACTCAGGCAAGCCTTTTCGACCCTGACTTTCTCCTGTCCTGATTCCTGTTTGATTCCCGGCTCCGACCCCTTTTCTGAACTTGATTACTCCCCCGCCATCCATCTGTTTTTCCCCGCTCTCGACACTGCCTTCGCTCGCCACGGAAATACCACTTCCGCTTCTGAGTAACCTGCTCCCCACGATCAATGATCTACGGATCTTGTATTCTACCCTCTCCCTTCTTCCTAATCAAATTCAGAGAAACGCACGCAAGTGGGTCCTGTCTTAGTTCTGGTGCTGACAAGGGCAGGGCCCGCGACCGGTGCTCGCTGGTTGCGGGAAGCAAGCCGCTCATGCAATTGGATCGTGATCCGAATACAGAAGTGGAACTTCCATAGCGGTAGTTGGCGGTGTCAAGGACGGAAAAACGGGTCGATAGCCGGGACAGGAGAGCAAAAACGTGGTCGGGATCAAAAACGGGTTGTAAGCTGGGACGGGAGAACAAACGTGGTCGGGATCAAAACAGGTCGGAGCCGGAGACAAACGGGGAGATCAGGAGTGAACGTGTGGAAAACGGATGGAAAAACAAGACTGGCAGGAGTCAGGGTCAAAATGCTTGTCTTGTAACAACAGAGGTTTGCAGACGGACTGACAACCGGAGAGTGACAGGGCTGGGCTTAAAAAAGGACAGGGAACCAATCAGGTTGGCCGCAGCAGCTGGCGCCAAATGAGCGGAAACAGGTAATACTAATCGGTAATCATGACAATTTCCTTCCATTTTGTTAAAGTAAAATGTACTAATTCAGCCAATTTATTTTAGTTACATAATAATACCATGATTTCAGTTAACTTGAGCAAACGTACGTAACCAAAAGTGTGGACCAAACTTTAACTTGTTCCCTGGAGGAAACTCCTGAACGATAGTCTACCATGTGTAATAGGTCCTCGTTCTAAACATGACCTCAGAGGAATTGTTTGACCACAACATTCCCACATAGTCGGATTGTTAAACGCAAAAGTTGTGATACTTTGTATTGGACAAGGACAAAAGATAGAAAAAAGGTTCGTGAAGTACAAAAAACCCCCACACAATAGAGTTTTGAGGTCTTTGTGTAGCAGATATTGTCTCTCCGTTGAATGTTTGCCTTCGGGATAAAATGAACTGCTCTGGAGTAACAATATATACCAAAATAAAGTATCGAGCTTGAAAGAAAAGGGGACAACAGCAATAAGCCAACAATAGTGCACAATAGCAGGTATTTAACTGCCCCAGGAGAAGAGGGATGGGCTTACGCTCATGTCTTTCTGAAGGATGCTTCACAAACGAAGGTCACGAAAAGCGTTTCCTGACTTTTCAAAACATGCCGAGATTCATTATATTTCGAGGGGATCAGGCCAGAGATTCATGAAGAGTGGTTTAACCCCCTCAATTAGTCAAAGTCGCTTTGAGGCGTCTTCTATCTTGTTCTGATACATGAGGCTACGGTGACAAACTCGCCCTGGGGTAAAGTGATTCAATTCCAAATAGAGTTCAAAGCACTCCTGTGCAACTTGGAACATAATACCGCAGTGCCGAGGGTATTGGTACACCCTGACACATAGTGCTGGATCTTTGAGACGACCTATAGAACATACAAGGACGGAAGATGAGGGTATCATGTCATTACAATTCTCAAGCATTTGGATTAAAAAATGGAGTGCCTATTTGACTCGAATTTCTAGGTCCAAAGAACAAAACCGAAGGAGTAATTTTGTTTAAACCAACAAAGATGGTCTGAGTATGAACAGAAAACCCATCAAAAAAGGTTTCTAGTATAAAATGGGTCTTTTTTTAAATTGAGAACTTGTCAATTTATGTGAAGGACAAACAAAAATAACGGATACTTTTTTTTCTTAAAGACTAGGTTAGTACGGTGCTTGAGATCCTTGAAAATGCTTGCATTTTAATGTTCTGTTTTCAAGGTCTGAAAAATGATTGAATTATGGATCAGGTGCTTTTAAATGCTTGAAAACGTTGCCATGTTTGTCGGTAGTCTAACTTGATAGACCACACATCTATTGAAGAAAAAAAGTGTGTCTGCTTAAAGATAAAAGACAAAAAAGAAGAGTATTCGAGCGCATCTAATAAATGCACGTTCTTGCACATGCATCATGAAGCCTCATGAAGTCCTTAAAAAGTGTTTGTATTTAGCGATGAAAAAAAGTGTATGAACCCTAGAAAGGACATGAAAAGGTCATTTTTAATGAAACCACCCTGTCCCTCTTAAAAAAAAGATCTGTTTGTATAAAGCAATAGTCTCTTTCAAAAATAAGCTGTGATATTCAAAATCTGTAAAGTAAAAACGTTTATTTGTTTTACAATTATCTCATCTCATCTCATTAGCCGTACCGCTTATCCTCATTAGGGTCGCGGGGGTTTTACAATTATTATAAAATTACATACATTAAAACCAAAGAACAAACCCTATTTACAGGCCCAAGCATTTTAACAAATCAAGGTACTTTATACTGTTCCTATGTTAATCATTTTTGTACCGTCTCTTAAGAACGGTTTAGCCAATCGGAAAAGCAGAACAACACACATAATAAAACCACGTTATAGCGAGGGATCACTGTGCTGAAAAAAAAAGTGAAATTGGATCATAATGTTTTAATAACTCACCCCTCCCTCTGAAACGGTGTTTTTGCCTGAAACAACCTAAAACGAGTAGGTTTCTTTTTGTAGAAAGGAACTCGAAACCCGATATTTACATAATAATAAATAGTTCATGGAAATAATTTGCATGGAAAAAAACACCCAAAACAGGTCATCTGTTTAAAATAAAGTGGGGTTTTTGGTTAATGAAAAATAGTTTACAGAACAATCCACTTGAATTGGATCATTTTGGATAAAAACAAACAGGGTAAGTGTTTGTTTCTTCGTCATTTTGTATTTAATACAATTCTTGTTCTTAAAACGTGGTTTGGTGTACAGTATGTTACTATTTGTTGTTTTACATAGAATGTAAGATTAAGTATGCTTATAAACCAAGCTTACAAACTTTATAATTATTAATTGCTTCAAATTATTTATTTATTAAATACAAACCCACAAAGGTGAGTTGTATTTGTATGACACAACTGTCAAATTTGTAATATAATGATAAACTTGGAAAATTGTAGTTTTGTAGTACAAGACAATGACAAAAACATGACAATGATCGTTTTTTTGTACAACAATTTCCCAAGATTTCACAAAAATATATTAATTTTTTGAAACCATTTTAAAGAATGCTTATTTACTTCTGAAATAATCCCCCTAAAAAGTCATCTTATATGAAGCAAATAAAATGAATGAGTAGACCCCCCAAAAAAACCACCTTTGTTTTCTGCAAAACAACCCAAACAGATAAATTAAAGTAGCAGATTTCTACCTAGCTCACTTGAGGGTGATCCCAAACTAAAACCGACACATGAAGGACAATAAAAAAGTGTCTTGCCCTTTTCAACTAACCAACTGGATCACACAGTAACAACATCTGGGCATCATGTCACAAACTGCATCCAACCAATAGGGGAGAATAAAGTTTCATATCTTCAATTTAATCATACATCTTGTTGCCTTCCTGGTCTGCGGCCTCATAAAATGTACCCTCTTTAGCAACACAGTAATTCAATCTGGCAGGATGTCATTATACAACTCCTTGCACATACGATCAAATGAAACATACATGGTGCTTTAAGATCTGGAATCAATCGCTTACTCGGATGTTTTAAGCAAGGGTTATTTATAACCTTGTGACCAAAAAAGTTGCACCACACCGCAATTGGCCTACTCCCCTTTGTGTAGAATAACGACAGAAGTTAAAATATTTACTAGTAAGACCAACATAAAAGGTAAGTTGCAATTGTCAAAACATGTATCCGATCAGTGTGTCCTTGAAGGAAATCTGTGAAACACTTGGACTTGACACTGCTGACAAAAATTGCTCTCCACATGATCTTCTGCAACAGAGGTTGGGAGCCTATGGCACGCAAGCCCTATTTGTCTCTTTTCATGAGTACACATGGTTCAGAGATGACTATGTACTCATGCAAATCTCATCTGTAGCGCTTCAAATATGAGAAGCACGGAGTTGAGTCAATTGCGAGCATATCTGACATAGCGGTGATAATATGAAAACCATACTTCCCAGTACAGGTTACAGTCAAACCAACAAATCCCGTTTTGGCTGTGTGTCACTAAGGAATTATTTTCATGGAAGCTCGTTAAACAATTTGAGTTCACTGTTGAGACAGTTGATTATAATAACCCACAGAAAAACTGTAAACAGTCAGAAATGTCAGCCAAGCAATTACAGGCAATTTTTTCGAGTGAGTGGTAGTGGTAGGCGGTGCTATACACTTAGTGCACTGCTGGCCAACCAGCACCCTGTGTACCAAAAGTAAATATGTCAGTATTCTTGTTTGCAGTAGTGTGTGACATTTTTTAAGAAATAACTCTGCTTGCACCTTGTTTTGAAATAATTATTTATGAAAAAATGGAGGTCCAAATGAACCTCAACGATCCCAAGTTTTTGTGGAAGGGAAACAAGTTTAACAGGGAATATGTGTTAATATGGGACACAGGCTCTGGTATTATTTTTATTTCATAAATTTTATCAAATAATCACACAGTGAAACCAAGTGCACTAAAAAAATAGATTATGTCTGGCAAACGAGTTCTGCGGTTTTGCTGAAATTTGTCTTAAAGTATAAGGTATGGCGCGCTTCCCCCCCACCAAAAAAAATCAAAATAGTTTGCAATTATTTGGGTCGAAAAAGGTTCTCGACCCCTGATCTAAGGAAATGGAAAAACAAGCATATAATATTTGTCAATGTGTTTGGAACAACATTTTCCAAAAGACATTTTCAATGAGACTCCAATTTGAAACAGTTAAAATATCTTAAATTCCGGACTACAGAGCGCTTCCTCAAATTTAAGAACAAAATCCAACTTTGTTTTTGTATAAGTCACACTGGATTTAATGCTGCAAGCTTAAACAGCCATAAAAATGAACTTATTCGAGTCATTTTCTGATATTTTAAGACCGGCACACACCGAGCGCCAACTGCCAACTGGGAATATGGTTGTTGACGCTGCAGAACGCCAACCACGACGTTTACCTGAACACTTCACGCCTGTATTTATCGTTCTCAGTTTTGTTCCGATTGTATTTATGTCACGTGTTTTGGGATCATGAGGTCATTCAAAATGGAGATTACAAAGACAACTACATATTTAGAACTGCAGCAAGAGAAAACCTGAATGAGAGCTGTGTCGTGTAAAATGTGAGCCCTAATTTCCCAGATCACAGTGCCAGGGCAACCATACGAAGATTGTAACACAGACATGGAAGTCGTCTTTTTGTGTGGTCAATGGTGGTTTCTGCTGTGATGGATCAAATTTAATTCGCTTGTTATCATTCCCGAAATTAAAAGAAACTTCAGGCACCTGAAAATATTTGGATCAGACACATGAGTAAATGAATAAAGTAAAACGCACTTATATTCTATGGCTTATGAATGACATATATTTCATGTTGACAATATCTTTGTTATTGTTTGTTAAAGCTACATCCATTGCAGCCTGATCATCTTGGAAGGCGGATTACCTCATGTGCTGTCCCTTCTCAAGGTTTCTTCATTTTCCTCATGTTGAAGTTTTAGATTGTTCCTTGCCCTCATGTAGGTTTTAGATCAGGGGATGGTGTAATAATAGTCTGTAGTTTGCAATGGTCTGTGGTCCGTGCAGCCCTTTGAGACTCCTTGTCATTAAGGCCGATACAAATAAACATGACTTGACTTAACATTTAGGCCGATGATACGGAAAGAGAAGTGCAGCATTTTTGATGGATAACTACCACTACTCTTGTTCAATTTGGATGCATAAATTGAGGACTCCATTTGTAGGTAAAATAGTTTAAATATCCTGAGTACCTTGTAAATATTAAAAAAAGTACTGTTCAACGTACTGTTTTGAATTATATGAATAACGTTGGCTAAACATGGATTAATTTCTCTTGAATGGGTCATAAATGTCTCCAGATGTCACAGTGGTGTTTTGTATTTAAAGTTCATGCTACAAAAGATAAATAAATAATAAGACTGACTGTATTTATGGCCCTAGGGCTGACAATGTAGCAAAAAATTAGCGGTTTTTAGTCCAGAATTTACAATATGTTTTTATATGGTCGACGTTTGTTTAACTTTTATTTCCAAAAACTTTCCTAACAATAAAACACTCCAGAGTGCAAACTGATATTAGCCAAAAATGTATGACTAATAACAAAGGAACAATATCATTAAATAAGTTATGCTACCTTTCAAAGCAAACCTAAGGGGCCGGTCACACAGACATTTGCGGCTGAATCACGGCCAGAAATTTCTGCCTTCGAGGCGGACGCTATTGGGCGCATTGAGATCGCCATTCAGACGAGATACAGCGGTGCTTAACACGAGGTCGGAAATTCGCGCGCGGGTGGCAGCGCGAAACTGATTGGCGCTGCTCAATTCTTCTGAGCGCGGGTGCACATCCTTTCACGAGCATATTGAGGCCGAACCACGGCCAGATGCTGTTGGGCGCTGTTGGACGTTTTGAGACCGCCATATAGACGAGATAGAGCAGTGCTTTACTCGCGGTCGGAAATTTTCAAGTGGATGGCCGCGCTCAAAACTTTTGAGCTGCTCAAAAGTTTGAGCACGTGTTAAACCGCGTGCCGCACACGTGGTCAACACGAGGTAATGACGCGGAAATGACGCGGAACGACGTGCTCTGGCCGGCGTCTGTTTTGCGGGCATACCACCGATGAACAGCGGGTTGGCCAATTTTGCGCAATTTCCATCCCGGGCAACCACGGG
This sequence comes from Urocampus carinirostris, assembly GCF_059441175.1. Taxonomy (NCBI): domain Eukaryota; kingdom Metazoa; phylum Chordata; class Actinopteri; order Syngnathiformes; family Syngnathidae; genus Urocampus; species Urocampus carinirostris. The sequence goes on from NC_142350.1 coordinate 31,547,915, forward strand.
CAAAAAAAAAACGCAAAATTTGAGCCGTGATTCAGCCGCAAACGGCTGTGTGACCGGCCCCTAAATAAGCAGATTTTATGCCGCTGAAGCGACAGCACTAGTTATCAGATAAAAAAAGGTAAAACTAGTTTTCTACATAATAGGACAAGTTAGCTTAATGTACAGAAAAGACTACGCTAATTTAGGGTGTAGAAAAACCTATATTTTCGGAAACAAAAGCAGTAGAAAGATAACTAGGACGTTCTTTTTTCTTTTTTTTTGGGTGCGCTTGAAAGCCAATTTAGCACAAAACAACCGTGACTGTGAAATCATATATGTATTTTCCATGTACAATTCACAGGAACAGCCATCCGATGAAAACAAGTAGCATAAATAAACATAGTAAAAAGTATGATGAAATAGAGCAATTCTGAAACACTTATTTTTTGTGTGTGTTATCTGTATGCGAATTGCTTTCTCATCATCAGTGGCCAATTCTGTCCTAAGATGATAGGTGAGAGAATAAAAAACATTCATTGCCTGCAGCAAATAGAGATAACTGCGGAAAGAGGAAAAATAAAACATACGGTATAAATAAATGTAAGGTGAAGGTGAAGAATGCGAAGAAGATAAATAAGACCGATACTTGGCTGCATTGTCGGCACCACTCCAGGGTCTTTTGAAGCACTTATTTATGCACTGTAAGCAGAACAATACAAGTGAGCAGAAATGATTAAATACAGACTCCTCACGCCATAGACAACTCATTGTGCTTGGCCGTGGCTTGCCACTGGGCTGGTTTGATAAAAGCGCTATGAGCTGATAGCTGATACAATTTGCCAGCCGGTGTGAATGGGCGAGCTCTGGTAGGGCGGGGCCGTAGACAGCCCTATAGACGCCATAATAAAATCATTAGAATGTAAATGCTTTATTGCAAAATAAGAGCCTCAAGCAAGGGTGACATTATCTGCCGCCACCAGAATGAAAGCGCCGATTAGCATTCCCCCCCGATTCAATGATAGCAGCAATTTATCTTTATTAAAATTTTTCAAATTGAGTCTTCATTTTTTTTATGATTGAGTTTTAAGCAAATGTAATATCCAGTGCAGTTTGCGGATGAAACAGGCAGGAGGTGGGGGGAGGTCAGGATACCCCCCGAAATAATTAGTGCACGCATTTCTTCCCTACATGTGTTTCATAAGCAACAAATTGGATTTTGTATTTGCCGTGTCACTATCTCATACATTTGCATTTGAATACGCGGCCGAGTTTACAGAATAATTACTGAAAGTGTACACCTCTTTAAACATGTGTCTCATAAGAATTAGATTTGATTTGTTTGAATGTGACTATCACCGTGTTGGCAAATAATTGTGGCGGCCGTGGCGGTTAGGGCTGTCATTGGATTTAGACGTTCATATTCATGACACACGCCGAGTCTTTAAGCAGATCATCGCTTCGGAGACAGGCGGTCGATTCTTATGCAAATCGCTAAGTAGAGAGTATAATGTGCGAAAGATCAAATGTCACACTTGGACGATGAGAGCCTGAGTGATGTAATAATAGATGACTTAAAATTGGTTCTGTAGTTTCTATTTCCTTATTTCCTATTCTGTGCGCTAAATGTCATTGTACAAGTCATGTAATGAGAACACTGATGAAACACAAGGACAATCGCAGGGAACAGTGTTGTCCTATGTCACCTCTTTTTTGCAAATTCTATGAAGGGCCCTCGAATACTCATCGACTTCTTCCAGCTGTTGTTTTTGTTTATACAGCATTCTAGTAAATATTTAAAGCTGTTTAAAAATGTTAGGTCCAGTTTTCGAATATGTATCATTGTTAGTTAGGAAAAAACAATTGAATGTCATATTTGGGACCGGCTCTCTAAGCATCTTAGCCAAGGGTGGGCAAACTACGACCCATGGGAGAGATTTGACCACATGTTAAAAATACAGGGTGTTCCAAAATGTTTGACCCCATTTTGTAGGCCAATCATTTTGACATTTTTTAAAGGAGTTACTTCAAGCTCTTACAGCTTGGGTCGACATTTTTGCAAGTGTTTTCAATCTTTTTGAGTTAATAAGTGATATTCACTTTAAAACAAAAGGCAAAATTGGCTAATGAATCAATTCATCAAAAATGAAGATGAAAGTTTCATTTTTCAGTAGGATTGGACTCCATCTACTGTATGACCCAAGCTCAATGTGGTTCTGCCAGAAGAGATTGATCAGTTCAGGTAGTGAAGAAGACGATTTGCATCTAAAATTGTAACCACATACACCTGACCTTTCTCTGAGGGATTTTTTCTCTCCGGGGTTAAGTGAAATCTCTAGTCTTTGTACTTTCTCTTTAAGCTAACATTGAAAAACTGAAAATGAATTACAAATGCACTAAAATCTTTTACTGAAGACATACTACAAAGAGTTTGTCAGGGCTCGAATACCGACTCGATTTGTGCAGAGTTGTAGGCGGAGCCATATTAGACATTTATTAAAATATTTCTAAGAACTTTAACAGAGTCATATTTTTCTTTTTGAAAATTTAGTTGATAAAACATTTGACCGCCAACATAAAGTGTATTTAGTTTAATCAAGATCCATTAAGTAGTTTCCAATGATGCGGGCACTTATCACATTACCCCGATTTTAGCTAACCTGCATTGGCTCCCTGTTAGCTTAAGATGCGATTTTAAAGTTCTGTTGGTAGTATACAAAATCATGCATGGACTTGCTCCCTCATATCTTTCAGATTTAATTTCCCCCTATGTTCCACTCCGGAGCCTTCGCTCTGAAAATGCTGGTCTACTAGTGATCCCAAGAGCCAAGAAGAGATCCGCAGGTTCGCGAGCGTTCTCCATTCAGGCTCCAGTGCTGTGGAATGCTCTTCCCCCTGATTTTCGATCTGCAACCTTAGTGGAGATGTTTAAATCCAAGCTTAAAACACACTTCAATTCTATAGCATATGAATAACCTATATTTCATGTCGACAATATATGTGTATTATTTGCCCTCATGTAGATTTTAGTTAAAGAGATGGTGTAATAATAGTCTGTGGTTAGCAATAAGCTGGGATCTGTGCAGCCGTTTGAGACTCTGTGATTAAGGGCTATACAAATAAACATGACTCGACTTGACTTGATTCAATTGGGGTCTACCGTTTTGAAATGATATATGTATGAAATGGTTCAGAAAAAGTACTACTGATAACAATGAGTTGATTTGGTGCCACTCATGTCACCAAAGATTCCAATATATTTTTCTTTACATGGTATTTTTTTAACCATGTTGGTGTAAGAAGTATTTTTTCTATCAAGATATTCATCAAATTTAATGAAAACATGTTTGCAAGAGGGGCAGCACGGCGGCGCAGTGGTTAGCGCTTGTGTGGCACAGTTCATGTCATGGGAACCTGTCGTGGGTTCAAATCCAGCTCCAGACTTCCTGTGCGGAGTTTATATGTTCTCCCCGTGCTTGCGTGGGGTTCCTCCGGGCACTCCGGTTTCCTCCCACGTTCCAAAAACATGCATTTCATGTGAATTGGCTGGTCCAAATCGTCCCTAGGTGTGAATGAGCAAATGAGTTGTCTGTCCCTGTGTGCCCTGCGATTGGCTGGCAACCAGTTCAGGGTGTCCCCTGCCCACTGCCCGGAGATGGCTGGGATGGGCTCCAGCCCCCCCGCGACCCTAATGAGGATAAGCGGTACGGCTGATGAGATGAGATGAGATGTTTGCAAGAGCTGTATTGCATTTTGAATTTCCAATGCATATTGTCAAATGTAGTGGACTTAATGTATTACTTTGCTTATTTTTTCACTCAAATTTTGTTGTGCTTTTTATTTTTTTAACATACAACAAATGAAAGGCACGTAATGGTAACTTGGCTTTATTTCTAAGTGTCTCAGAACCAATTTGATTAAATGGTCCATGTACTGTATAAAGAAAATAAAAATACAAATGGACATATAGATGTATGAGTGTTCATATATCGCTGCTATTCAAAAAATATGTATTTCAATTTTTATTTTTATTTTTTTTGGGGGGGGCACTAACGGAATGCTTATAAATTAAATATAGGATGTTTTTTTAAATATGAGAAGAATTGCATATGCCTACATTATATTGTTTTCTCTATGTATTGTACTGCATTGGTAGATACTTAAAAATAATATAAAAACTCTTGTTTTCTTCCCATTTTTGCCAAATGTTTTAACCCACTGTGGCCCATGAATATAACATTTTGCACACCCCTATATTTTAAAGCTAGTTCCAGAATTTGGTAGAACAAGCTACTGCTCTACTACTCTAATGCTGTACGTACAAGAGTATTCTATTCCATGTCACTGACAACAAACTATTGGGGATAAAATGTTAACATGGATACAGGAAAGAAAACATCTGTTATAGGCCAAAAATTAGAAACTGTAGAAAGCTGTACTGGGGTGTGTGTAGTCCGCATCTAGCCATGCTTTTCTCTCTGTGGGTCACAAATATAAAAGTTAGAAATACCGATGCCATTTTATTTTCAACAGTAATTTATCAAGCATGCACTTGTTTGGTTTTCAAAACCTAACAGTGTTCTGTAAGGTTAAGTTAGACGGTTACAAGGAATATCAATTCGGGGTACAGATAATAACGAAAAACGAGAAAAAAAGAATAAAAACAGACAATTAAAATGTGGAAATAGTTCATTTCTACCTTTAGATACTTAAAATGGGTCTACAGTGTATACAACACGTTTTATGTTGTATCACTATTAGTATCTATTGAAGGCCTCTGACAATTAATTGGCGTGGTTTAGAGACAAAAAATATGCTAGCTTTTTTAATGATCAGGAAAAGAGGGGGGATAAAATATGGTAAGATACCATTGGTTTCTAAAATGGTTACCTAAAGCTATAGCACGGTAGGTATGCCAGTGCAGTCCACCCCACATCTTTGGAAGATCTGGCAATTTTGTTGCACCGACCCAGGCGTAAAGTGGTTACATGCGTCGGCAACTTCATCATCCAGGAGAGAAAAAAAGATTGCATTAATATCCGGCCGAATTTAAATGGACTAATGGGAGATACTACGTCCGTGGCCAGGACTCTACTGCATTTTCCCCACAAGGGTCCATAATGTATTAATATGATATTCACTGGGAATGAAATGAGTGTGCAACATTTTGTAAAATTGTAAAGGTTGTAGACGGTGGACACCTCAAGTCACACCGCATGCTCAAATCAACATCTGGGGTTTTGTAAGATTTTTGGGGATGAATAAAACAGTTCTGTTGAGGACTTTTATTACATTGGAACAGAGGAAGCGATATATAGACTATGCCGGGTTTGTCAACAGGATAAAGTCCTTCCGAAACAAGAATTGGCCACGTCTTTCCCTTGTTTTTTAGGAAAGGCGTGTGGATTGACGAGAACACAATTTGAGTTCCATACATAGTCAAAAATTACAAGATTATAAGACCGGAATTTGCAGGTGGTATGACCAAATTAACTTCGACTCAAGGCCTCGCATTAACGGTAAATCAGAAAAACACTTATGACTAAATAAATGGATACACTAAAATGTCAAGTAAATACAACATGAAGTACAGTAAATACGACATTCATACATGAATAATCATAAGGTGCATTTATTACATGTAAATGAATAATGTAAAGTCAAAATAACAGGGTGATAATTAAGTAATAAAACAAATATAGCTGAAAATGTATCATAATGTATCATTACTAGATATTCAGTGACACATTTTAATAATCAAACCAGATCCATCGAAAGATTTTACGGCCCAAATCAAACATGAAGGAAGCTTTGATCCTTCATCCGAGACATATCTCTGAGGTTCGTATGTCTGTCTGCGTCCAAGTTTTTGTAGCCACTCGTTGGACCTTGGCTAATGTTTACATGCTTACAATGCAGAGCTTACAAAATTATTAATTTTGTATGACATTTATTCCATCTGTTCCTTAAGAATAGCCATATCTGCAGTGCCCACTTCATTTTTGGTAATGGGCTTTAAAATCTCCTTTGCAAAGTGTGTCTGAAGCGATACTTGTTTGGCCATTTTAATTGGAATGAGCTTTGACTGTGTGGACATGTGGTTTACCTTGCTCATGTGTACATGTCTCTTGACATCACTCTTGTTTGCAAATGTAAAAGTGGTTTAAAACTGCACTTATTCGCTAAAATGACCATTTTAAGCACATTGCGATTGATCTAGATGGTTGCATTAGTTTCAATTGCAGTCATTGTCAAATGCCAATGTTCTTGCTGATTCCTTGGAGTTATGTTCTTGGTTGTGGCGTTGTTCGGAGCTATGAGTCCTGCACAATACGGTTGTTAGGGGGCACCCAAGGGGATTTGCTATGGAGTTTAATCACAATCAGGGGTCATACATCTTGTGAAGAAAATTCAAAATGTTGGACGTCTTCCCTATTCACCCAAGACAAAAGAGGGGCCACAAATTGGTCCAAAACACACTGTGTAAGAAGAAGCGCTTACATTAAACTCAAGGGGACTCGAGGGACCCGGTCCAATCGTTGTATTTGAAGAATAGTTGTGGAGCTGGGGAGCATATACCAGTAAATACATCACTGACACGATGCAGATATTTTATTTTGAAGTGGTAAGATTTATGTATTGGAGTGGTAGATGTCATTTTACAGCCACACTGTAAACCTAGTCCAGTAATTGAAATCTGCAATAATTATCATTAGGGAGATGATATTGGATTACGTTGTGTGACAAACACACACACAAAAAGACGAAAAGAAATACCACGACGGAGCATAATTCATTGCTGGCTAGGTGCTGGATGACACTTCACCTCAATACTGGGCTCGCACTTACCCCCTTGACTGCATTGTGTTACTGAAATATGACGGCTCCATTTTTATCCTGTCACAATGACAACTGATGGGCTTATTTTCCCGCGGCCCCCGGGGATGATGAAATAGTAAGCAAACATTCTTTCTCAGGACAAGAAAGGTGCTCCATCACCGCAGCCGGGGCCAGCGCCGTCGTTTGTGTTGCGCAGCAATAACACAAGGTTACGGAATACAATACGCTCGGCCTCCTCCTCACACAGCCGATCTTGTCACTTGCTCTCCTTTGCTAACTGACGCCTCGTGCGGGTCTCGATGCTGTCTTGTCTTTCACAGAAGTCCTGACAAGTTCCATTCTTCAAAACGGACTGGATGGTTTAGGTTTGTTTGGCATGTGTAGTTTAAAGAAAATAAATTTAATCAAACTCTCGCTGGGGTGGCCAACGCTGTCCTCAAGAGCCGCATGTCCTGCATGTTTTTGGAGTTTCTCTGCTCAAATACAGGTCAGAGTCAAATCACCTGTGTCATTATCAAGCTCCCACATAGCTTGCTAAAGGTATGGTCACACAGCCTTTCACGGGCGTATCGAGGCTGAATCACGGCCAGAAATGTCTGCCCGTGAAGCAGACGCTGTTGGATGCTTTGAGATCGCAATACAGACGAGATACAGCAGTTCTTTAAACGCGGTAAGAAATTCACACGCGGTTGGCAGCGCGAAAACGTTTTGCGCTGCTCAAAACTTTAGACCACGGGTAACAGCGGGCGGCACTCGTGGTACACACGAGCTAATGACGCGGTACAGACGCGGAACGACGTGCTACGGCCGCGGCCAAGATGTGGTTACAAGCGGGTAGGACGCGAAATTTTAGGGGGTAATCGCGGGTGGAGCACGGTCATAGCACGTTTGTTCTGCGCCTGTATCGCGGCGTTATCACGTGCATTAGCGTGTGTACCGCGTGTGAGCACGGTCAAACGCGATGCAGCCGCGGTTACCCGCGATAAGGACGCAGAACAGTCGCCGGCGTCTGTTTCGCGGGCATACCACGGGTAAACAGCGGGTTTAGCCAATTTTGCACATTTTCCACCGCGTCTGCTCCACGGGCAGAAACTTCTGGCCGTGATTCAGCTGCGATACGCCCGTGAAAGGCTGTGTGACCATGCCTTAACAAGCATAACATTTGCATCACCTGAGTTGATGAAGAGAAACCTCCAAAACATGCAGGACATGCGGCTCTTGAGGAAAGGGTTGGCCACCAGTTTTGCAAATGTGTAGATTTATGTTTTTGTTTTCATAAAACATTACATAGTTAACAAGCAACAATAATGGTTGCCATTTTTATTCGTGGATAACGCTTACTCCTAATTTTCAATCCGACATATTTTAAAATTGTTGTTTCACTTTATCTCTGCTCTCACTTTGCGATTTGATGCAACGTTAATCAAAACAGGATCACAACAGTAAGAGCGCTGCATTCCAGATGATTAATATAGATAGAGGATGCTATCTCATTCTCACTCTATTTCTAGTTACGGTACCAGGGACGAATGCTCACTTTGTTGTGCGTTTCCGATGAGAATAGAACAGAAATTATTGGCATTGTAACATGTGAAATACTCCCCCAAAAATTACATCAGTGGTGTAGACGACTAGGGTAGAGGATTTTATCTATTTATCACTATTGCAACATGTGAAATGCTCAACAAAATTAGCATTTGTCTCTGGTTCTTTGACTAAATATCGTGGGATAATGAGATAAAACCTAGTACCTCTTAGTCCAGTAGTTAGAGTCGGTCGCTCTCACAGCCATGACCGGGTTTGAATACTGTTGATCTAAAAACTTATGACACGCTCCTAAACTTTGAAAAAAGGAAAATAAAAATTGCCTTATACACAAATGAAATTAGATTATGTTTGAGATCACTGATCTTAAATCGTATTTACTGTAATTTTTAGGACATGTCTATCCATCTATCAGTCTACCTTGGTCATATCCCTCAAGAGGAGTGACTGACAGCAAGACAAACACATACAATAACAAATAAATTAAAAAAGGGAAAGAAATAGCAAAAAACACACGCAAACATTTTGGACCATGGCCAACCCAAATGCCCAAACACCCAAACAAGTTAGGCACCTCGGCATTAAGTTGGTCAAGCTTCCGTCCCTCCAGATGAAACGGGACACAAGAAAGCAGCCATGTCATTCGGGTCAGGGTTACACAACACACTCTTATGTTCAACAGCAGGGCCCGACAGCTTTCACTGGTTTACCCCTGACGCATCATACAGGTGCACTGCCGATCCCTTAAAACGCGTCCAAATCTCCCACTATCCTTTTACAACACCTCTCCACTCATTCCTTTCACCAACAAGAGCTCTAGCTTTCATTAGATTTAGATCTCTTTCCTGCAGTGCACTCATAACACCGTCCATCCACGTCAATCGCGGCCTTCCTCTTGGTCTCCTTCCATTTACTTCTGCTCTGTAGATCCTCCTTAACATTCGCTCCTCATCCATCCTCTCCATGTGTCCAAACCAACCGAGTACTCACTTATCCACACGCTTGCTCAGTTCCACTACTACTCCAGTTCTGTCTCTCACAGTTTTATTTCTCAATCTATCCAAACGTGTCACTCTTAACATACTCCTCAAACACTTAATTTCAAAAACATTTAATTTCCTTCTTAAATCTGCGTTCAGGCTCCAAGTCTCTGCACCATACAACACAGTCGGCACAATCACACTCCCAAACAGTCCCTTCTTAACATGCATACTCATACTCTTGTTGCTCATCACTCTCCTCAGAGCACCCAAAACTTTGCTTCCTTGATTCACTCTGTGAAATACCTCGCACTCCATTCCACATGTGGCTGACCTAAAAATGTTTTTATTTTTTATTTGTTTAATAACTGCTGTGCCTGGTCACTTTATTTGTGGATTGATATAAGCTTTTCTGTAGTCCTAATTTATTTTCATATGTATCTAATTGCTAGCTGGGTGCTCCTATTTCCAGTGTTTTTTTAATAGATTTTTTGTTTACAGTTGTTACATTAAAATGTGCATTATAGCAAGATTATGTTACTCAATTGTATTTGTTTCCTCATTTTCTCGTGAAATGAGAAAAAAATACAGATAAATAAGTTAGAAAAATTCATACAATTGGTATGGCGGATTATAACATAAATGTTATAAAAATATTCTAAGTGGACATTGTTTTACGTTTTTTACTGTATCTACTGCTGTCAGAGTCTTGCACCACGGACAGGCTGAGGAGATATTTTCTTCCTAATGCCATGAGGCTCTTTAACTCCACCCGGCGGAGTAAAGGCCCACATTAAACCACACCCCCTACATTGCATATTACCGTATTTTATTGCAATGTGTATTCTGTGTAGCACTATCTAGATACTCTACATAACACGCTACAGTGGGTATTAGCACGTCACATTGGGTATTTGTATATTGTATTCTTTTTGCTTTATTATTGTATTCTTCTCAGCGCAGGGATGCTGCTGGAAATGTGAATTTCCCTGCGGGGATGAATAAAGTATCTATCTATCTATCTACCTCTGTTTAGAATAAATGCATGGAAATATGCCTTTTTGATGCTAGTTATATTTATTTGACAAGGGAGATGTTTTAGCTTACCTGAATATACCTTATTAATTTTTTACCCGAAAAGAACAACATTAAATTTAAAAAATATACCCTTTTTCAGGCACTACAATTCAGAGCATTGTTTTGTTTAATGTGAATACAAAAGCATTGCCTTGTTGGAAGATAAAAATCTAGATTTAAAAAAGAATTGATCTAATTTTACCATATCACAAGGAAAAAATAGTTAAATAATGTTTAAAAAGATAGATATTATGCACACAATTTCCGAGTGTCGCTAGTCACAACAAAAATATTACAATGATTTATTTTAATTGGAGGTTTTTGCTTGCTTATTTTATTATATTTTATCCTGTTAATACAACAGCATATTAATAACAGTTTTGCTGCTGCTGTTCTAAAAATACTTATCTTATTTTTTTATCATTTTTTTCTTGCATTTATAGAATGTTTGTAAGAACAGAAATGGCTAAAAAATAAGGTACTCTTTTTGATGCTGTCTAAATGTTTTTGGTAATGCAGATACAGAACTTAAGATACTTTAATTATCAAAAATATATTTTGTTAATAGGCATTATATGCAGGCTTGTCCAACAAAAAAACATTACACAGACTTTGACCTAAAACAGCCAATACACTTTATTTTGTTTCATATTTGATTTAGGAGTCAAAATGGCGTATAATGGGCTTATACACAGAGAAAAAAAAACATGTTTTTTTTAATTCACTCTGGAAATGTAAAAATATCCAAATATTTTGTCACAGATGCCCCAACACAACTTTGCACTTCAGCTTTACTTTCACATTGCAGAATATTTTCAAAACATTTCTTTTGTACACACTAAGGTCAAAGAGCCCATTATCAACCAGTCTTACTCCAAAACCAAATTTGAAATGGAAACAAATATATTGGTTGTTTAAAGTCAAAGTGTATATGCATTCTTGGGGGACACCCTGTATATGTATACACTAGTGAGCATGCATATAAAATAAAACATCAACTTGTCGGGGTTTCTAATCGAAAGAAACAATGATTCACCAAGCAAATAGAGTAAAGACCTCAGAAATACAACTTGACATAATTGCTTTGAGAGCAATTTCCATAATTGATAGTGCAAGACATTAATATGAATCATAAACAGCACCTCAGTCGGTGGGTTGCTAGCGTCTGTTTTGAACACCCACCTTGTCAAGGCGCAGCCAGCAGCGGCATTTGTCTCCTCACTGTAAAAAGAAATGACAGTGTAATATGATTTACAGGCAATCGCTTTAGCTCAATTAAATTAAGACCCCAATAATCTATGATGAATGCACACCTACGCCAGTCATTAGGATTACAAACAAAGTATGGGGCTTATCGTATCATGGCACCATGGAGAGAACACACCCTTTAATAGACGCGCACTGATTCATTTAAGTCATTTATGTCACAGTGTGTAATGCATTCAATGTCTTCTGGCTTGCTAATGACCGGTGAGTCTCTCAAAGCAGTCATTCCTCAAATCAAGGCACTTATGTCGGACGTGGGCCTACAGCCACCAATACCATTTTTCTGTGTTACAGTGCCAGATGCAGTAATAAAAAAAAAAAAAGAAATTAATTACAGCACTATAGGTCACACCAAATTAAAAGGCACATCCCCAAAATATAGTCTTTTGTCATATGTTTTTCATATATAAGGTATATCGGACCATAAGCTGCATGAAATCGAGCCTACGGTAAGAGCTAGCGTGTAAGAGTTGTATTCAGCACACAATAGTGCAATGATTAATCGGTTGATAAGTAATACTGTTCACAAAATATTGTTTACAAAGTGAAGCAAATCTTGTGTTCTTCCGAAACGTCCTACTCTCTCTCGAAGACTAACCTGACAGTCGTATCTGCCGAAACCTATTTTGAAACAGTGAAAGAGTCAAAACAATGATATAAAGACAAAAATCGTAAGAAACTCACTGCTTCGTCTGAATCCATCACCGCATTCAAAAGAACCTGTGATAGGTAGGGCGAAAACATTTCAGGGGAAATTGCTATCTCAGGGCATTGGTAGGACGTATCGATGGGTAAGAAGGAATTTAAGAATACCGAATCCTGGCTGTGTAAGTGTCAAGCATTTACCACTAGACCACAGTGGTACAGATGGCATCCAAATAGGCATTAAACCTTACCTCATATCACACCTGTTTACAGTGCCAGGAACACGGAATTGCATTGTGCATTTGGATAGGTTAAACAGTTTTTCCACTACTTCATTTTAAGCATCAATAACCTCTCGGTTGAATATGCATTTGTACATTAAAGAGCTATTATAGTATTTTGTTGAAATAATTTTGGTTTTGTGTTTTTGTCTTCTGCAGTGTTATTGACACACAAGTAAAGACGTGTAGACAGTATAACTTATTAGAATACACGATGCAAATATGTGTTGGTGGCACCGTAAAAATATTGTAACAATAAGATAGAGACTGAGGCCTTTCCATATATCATATGTACCCCTGGTGGTCTGGTGGAAACGTGTTAACGCCCTCACTGCCATGACCTGTGTTTAAATCCCTTCGCATACAATGCATTTAAATTTGGACCAGTTGATTGAAGTATACTGTAAAATGTTGTGCAGTAATGCACACCTATATTTATTGTATACCTTTCTTGTTTTATCCACCATATTTTGTGGTATATAAGGCACACTGGGTTATGAGGCGCATTTTCAAATTTTTGACAAATATGGGGGTTTTAGGTGCAACTTCAAATATGGAGAATCCATTACTATACATGAAAAGCCATATTTCTGAACGGCAAAGCGGGAAACAAATGGAAGACAGCAAATGCATTTTGATTGACAGTGTCATACTTGTAAGAGGGTTATGAACCACAAAACAAGGGTTAAAGGGAAATTGACCCAGCACTTGACGGGTGACTGATACATTGAGCTGAAGGTCCTTAATCTTGCCGCCGAGGTTACATGAAGCTTATATAACAAATTACAATGCCTAGAGGGTAATATATCACCTGATGGATCTCCTTTAGTTTTTTCCCGTCATCTCACTTTCACATTTATTCCAAAAGAGACCCAGCAGATTCACTCGAATATAAGTTACAGCTCCCTGAATATGATCAAGACGGATGATCTGTCGAGATTGACTCAATTATTGAACCGACACTGTTCAAGGGTTTCAATTTGACTTGCTTAATTGTATTCAACATATTGTCTCTGCTATGTAAAAAATACTTATCTCCATGTGTTGTACTTTTATAATGTTTGCTTTATTGGAATGCTTTCAATTAAAAAAGTACAAAAATGTTAAAAATGGCAAAGAAAAATATAGGTACGTCTTTTTGACGGAATAGCATTAATATGCTATGTAAGCGTACGTTGACGGTAAAAATGTTGAAGCGGTGCTTCAATTGTAAAGTTTGTGATCTTTATAAACAATTTGCTACACCTAAAAACCTAACTAAGACTTAGCCAAATGTTGTATGTTAGTCGTTTTCTATTTTGTGGTTACTGTTATTATAATGAATGAGTCACTGCACTCATAATTGTATGAATTTTCCAGTTATATTATTTTCAATCTTTTAATCATCACATCCATATTTTAAGTTAATAATGTATTGGTAATTGATGCACCTTATGATTATCCATACATTTGAATGTCATTATTCACTTCTTCCCCTTTAAGTACTGCAGGTTCACAATTTTAAATTACATTTCAAGTTATACACTGCAGACTTTGTGTTCTGTTTGTGTTCCCTAAATCATCTGGAGGAAATTTGTCATTTAAAAAAAAAAAAACATTATTCTGACATATAATTAATTTCCCATCATAATTTCCCATTATTATATTATAAATGTGCCTTTCTTAAATAACCAAGTTTGTTTGAACACAGTAATTATTTTGGATAATACAGATACTGAGTATTGCTGCCAATACCAGTCTTTTTGGAAGTGTTGGTAGCCAATACTTATATAGTTAAAGGAATGGTTAGTTGTGTGAGTGTAAAGTATTAGGTATTTCTTAAAAATGTAGGGTTTGCAGAGAAAAAAAAATGTTTTATGTACTAAGGGATGTATTGGTCAAGATGTGGGTTTTGGTACCAGTCTGATTCTTAGTTATTCACTGATGGGGCTAACATAATAGCATAAAAATGCATCCTTTGAAAGCAGACAATGCATTCCTTTAGAAATTGATTGGTCAAATTTGCAAAGCATTCTTAAATGTAGAGAAAAGGAAAACCTCTAGCGTTATACACAGGAGAAATCAGCAAACGAAAAAAATGACCTTGAATCAAATAATACATGGTCCATCAAAAGATTCTACTCGGTTTGGTTATTTCTAAAACACTAGAGCAAACATGCCAACATTTTGACATTAAAAAGTAGTAAATGTTACCATGCACTCTATTTTTACGCGTGAATCACAATCAGTCTTTAGAATATTGAAAACAAAAATGTGCTTGTTTAAAACTGGAAGTAGACAACTTGGAAAATCTATTACAAACATTATTCATGCACAAAAGACAGTCTCACTTCAAGATTAAGCAGCCGTATTCTAAAATACTCGTCTCGAGTCAAGGTTTTTTTTTTTATTGGTTGTCTTTTTAAGGGGAGAAAAGTGGTAGTTTTGTGATTCCATAAAAATGTACAGGATTATGAGGTTGGTCACAGGTATGTTTTTCTACTACACTATGCGATATTACAGAATGCGACCTTTTAAATAGTGTTATCTTACCTTTGGGTATGTGTCACCACGGCTTATGTTTACTCCCAAAGTAGATGCTAATTTCCTATTAGCATTCCAAGGGGCTGCCCCATGACCAGCATTAACGCTAGGCTATCCATCCATCCATTATCTGCACCTCTTATCCGCAGTGGAATCGCAGGGGTGCTGGAGCCCATCCCAGCTATCTTCGGGCAGTGGGAAGGGGACACCCTAAACTGGTTTCCAGCCAGTCGCAGGGCATACAGAGACATACAAGTCACTCGCTCGCAAACACCTAGCCACAATTTGAATCGGTCAATTCACCTGACACGCATGTTTTTGGAATTTGGGAGGTAAGGGAGTGCCCGGAGGAAACCCATGCAAGCACAGGGAGAACATGCAAACTCCACTCAGGAAAGTTCGATCTCATGACCTCAGAACTGTTCCGCACATGCGGTAACCACTGAACCGCCGTGCTGCCCACTGGGTTAACGATGTTTTAAAAACATTTGTTGTGTTTTCAGTTTTTCAGTTAACTGCCACCGGTGTGTCATTAAACAACATAAAACACACTTAAGGGGAAAATTACATTGATTTGTCCTGGCTAGCAACCAGCATTTTGGTGCATTCTGGGTTGTTTGAATTTTGTTATTTTGCTGCAGCATTCTGCACAGAAATCGTTTAATTTGATGATAACGTATATTGACCTAGAAAATTTTGAATAAATGAATGGAGGGATAGCACCAATATATAAACATGTGATATTATTATAACTATCCAAAATTTATATTTTACTTACAAGTAACACAATAGAAAATGGCCACAGTGCCCTAAATATAGAAATACCTTTTTGTTGTTGTTGTTGTTTTCTCTTTCTATAAACGTCACACATTTAAAAATCCATTGCAAACCCTGAACAACCATTTTATAGAAAAACAAAGCCTTGCACACAGAAACAATTGGTTATATTTTATAGTGCTGCGATAGCCCTTACTCAGCCTAGTGAGTGTGTAAGTGCTAGTCTTGCTGTTTTCTCTATGGTTTTTCCCAAGGTTCAAATGGATCAATACGACATGGCACTTTTAGGAGACCTCTACACTATACCTTGGGACAAGAGAAGCTGCGTCGGAGCCCCTTGCCGCATCATTACCACCATTCCTTTCTTTTGCTGATTAGTGGTAGGTGACGTGACAATAACAGCTCCACCGATACCACCCATACCCTTGTTCAAGTACATGACCAACCTAAAGTATTTTTCGATTCCAGACGTTATAATTAGTACATTTTTGTGCCCCTTGTAAGAGTTCCACAAAAATTGTTCTCTGTGTGCTCAGTAAGCCAGATAAAAAATATGACTAGTGAGCTCTGTAAGTTTTCTTGTAGGGATTTTTAACTGTTAAGATGTCCCCCGTGCAAATAAAGACATATAAGCAATTGGAAAACTGAGATAAAAACCGTTGGAAGACACAGGCGATGAATTGGAGCCATCACTCAGTACCATCTTCAGAAAAAAATGAACTGTTGTGCAATTTAATTTTGAAAGAGAATGTGAAGCTTACCATTTCGTTCCTATATGAAATTAACAATCAAAATATAAAATCTTGTCTAGCTTTTCTATTTTGTAAAATAATAACTTGAAATGAGACTGATGTTTTGTTTTGTTTTGTTCTAGACTTTTGTCTACAGGGAGAGTTATATAATTATGCTCATTTCAAGTACCCGTATATCATATCATTTTAGAATGTTTCTCAAAATATTTCCTAAATGGTCAGTGTGCATTAATTGACGACAAGATGTTACTATATTCTGTAGTGCAAACTCAAACGAGGGAGAATATGAACTGTTTTTTTTTGGGTATCAGTAGCAGCAAGATAGCAGACAATTATGTGAACTAGGTCTTGGTGGGGCTCATGTAAAATAAATGCCTTAACATTTATTAAGCATTTTTTTTAAGTGCATATTTTTTACGATGGTTGTTTTTTATTCGTTTAATATTTAAATCAATATTGTTTTTCTTTAACAAATGAATTTTATTTTGTGTTTTTTAATATATTTTACCACTTGGAAGTGATAAAGAATACACGATGTTCCTAAACACAATGTACTTTTAAAAAAAAAATTTAGAATGAATACCATTATCTGGGTGTGAAACAATCTAATTTTATTCACTTTTCCTTGTATTATTTTACTTGTAGTACTTTGTAAAAATGTAAATTTGTCCGAAAGTAGTTTAACGCTTAAACCAAATAAAATTCCCGATTGTTTTTGAGACCTTAAATACACAGAATAGAATAGAATAGAATAGAATAGTTTTTAATGGTCATTTATAAAAAAAATAAATGAACTTTGTTTGCAATGAGATTAGACATGGCACTCCGGGATAAGCAAGTTCCACACATAATAAACACAAAACAGATACAACAGTGTTAGGATGTATAGGCAAAAATATTTGCAAGGTAATGTTCGGAGATTGGCCTAAGTTGTAATCGCAATTTTCTTTTGCAAGACTTCCAATGAAAAGTAGTGCATTGTCTCTTAGTGTCAACACAATTTACAAATAAGTCGCTGAATAAGATTTGAATACCAATTTTCCTATACACACCCATTTTTAAAAACAACTGGCAACAAATATATTTTTCACAGTCTTGCGCACTTCTTTAGGGTGGTGATTGCCCTGGGAAATAAACAGTAAAATATGAAATTCAATGTAACACTATGAAAGAACCTTGTTCACAGGGTCATCCCTGCGACAGGGCTTGGCATAAATATATTTTATTTTCAACTCTGTTAAAAGCTGTTTGAGGATGTAGCAGATAATTCAAGTAAATGTTCTTTCTTTTCTTTTCTTTTTCTTTTTTTTTGTGGGTGTATGTGTGGGGCCACCAGAGAGACAATAGAGACACATCGATTGGAAAAGGGCTCAACATACTGGCTTCTTGTCAGCTGAATAAAAAGACCATTACCCTTCAGTGCTCAAGTGATATATATGGCCGAGCAAATAAAGAATTAAGACTTTTACCTCCCGTTCCATCAAGCAATATACTTTCCTTTCTTTTTCCTCTTTGTTTTGTTTGCCGCAGTTTGTCCCTAAATCATGGCAATGTTTTTGACATTATACAGCTAGGTTTGTGAAACAATAGATGGGAGGGTAATAATTTTGCCTGGTATGGCAGTTTCCACGCTAAAAAGAAGAAAAAAGGAAGGATGGTATTGATAAAAGGATGGTGGACTTGGTCAAAGGTTGGCAACTGTGATATCATTGTCACTTCTTTAGTTCCTTCAGATAGATAGATAGATAGATAGATAGATAGATAGATAGATAGATAGATAGATAGATAGATAGATAGATAGATAGATAGATAGATAGATAGATAGATAGATAGATAGATAGATAGATAGATAGATAGATAGATAGATAGATAGATAGATAGATAGATAGATAGATAGATAGATAGATACGAATATTCAGAAAACTGGAATGATAGCCGTCCTGAAAATGATAATTTTCTGTGTCTTTTTGAATTTTAGTTTTTTCCCAAAAATGCTTTCAATGTGATTTTCTTGAATGTGTCGTTTTGTTACACTTAAAGGGACAGTGTGTATTATTTGTAGTGTAGTGGTCAAAAATGGGTTTAAGAGAAAATAAAATATTCATTAATATTACATGAAGTATCATATAAACATGCATTTTTGCGAAGTTAAATCTATATAATGTTGTTACTAAATAACTATAACCAATTAATATATTTGTAATTTTTTATTTTCATCTTGACAGGTGAGTTTGACTGCATGTCATTTGTATCTTCCTTTCTTATTTTCTGCTGTCAAAGGATGAAATGAAACTGCACATCCTCTACAGGATATACCAATGTTGTCTTTAAGATCGTGGATGTCCCGTTTCAAATTCATCATCTACAATTAGTCTGTACTTTTGCCCAAGTTTAGACCATGAAATGTAATTGAATACTTACTAAACATTCAATATGACAAACACTTTCAATGTTTGAAAATTATTTAATATTGGATGAACATGTTTTCAACACCAAACAGTATGATTCAGATTTGAGTATTTAATCGAAGCCTCTGGTACTGGACCAATTAGGGATCTTTGAAATAAACATTTAATTAGACTGTTATTGGAATAATATAACCGAAAAAAATTCCCTCCAAAAATGACAGCACAAATGTGGTCCAAATCAAGGCTTCAAAGGGAAAGTGTCTATTATTTAGCACATACTAAAAAAAAATGTAATTCATTAAAATAAATTATTTAAACATGCACTTTTTTTTTTAAATACTCCTAGGTCAATAAATTTGCATTTATTTTACAGAACATGAGGGAGCTGAAATAATTTTCACCATCTATGGGTAGGTAAAAACCTCTCAGGCTGGGCAAAAAAAAACAAAAATGTGCTTTTTGCTCACTTTGAGTCTCAGACATGTTTGCCGTATTTACTAGACATTATAGCGGACCTAAAAATAAAATGGCCAGAAATTAAAAACTGCACATTATAATCTGATACGCCTTACAGACCTGAAACATGGTAAATCACGTCGACAATTTATATTTACGATGAAATGCTTCTACAAAAGGTAAACATTTAGAAATGAATGCACGAATTTGTTTGTCTGTCACGAGTAACAAGTGGTATACAGCACATGGGGGAGTGAAGTCTGACATATACAGGAACAACTAACCATCGTTAAATCAATAGGGCCATGTCTGAAGAAAAAAAGAAAACCTTTTTGACAGTATCCAGTAATGGAGAAGGAGTTATTAAAAGCCCAGAAACAAAATGGATATGGAGTGTCTTGGCTAAGTTTGTCTGCAAGCTCTCAACATTGTACAAGGCTTCAATGCTTCCACGGTTTGGTGTACATGGATCATCACAAATATAGCACTGAAGCAACTTACGAACAAATTCAACTCACGAACGATTGTCCAGTTTGTAAGTATGGCTGCGTATGTACTTTAAATATAATATACTTTATTTTGAGAGTGCACCTTTTTATAAGGCGCCCAATATAGTCCACAAAATATTGTCCTTTTCTTATTGCTTTGCTGCACTCGTTTTCAGTTGCGCTACAGAATCCACTGACATCTAGTGCACACATGACACAAGCTGCCCCTTTAAAGAAATAAATATGATAAAAAAACAGACTTTAAAACGACTGAGACGACCCATTCATACTTGGATTGTTTGTACCGTTTTCAGGTCACTAGATAATAACAAGTCTTCTTAAATGCCCCTGGCCTCACGCCTGTAAATTATTGTCTTTCTGTAAGTAACAAGATGCAAGTTAATATGCGGCTTCGGATCAATGGTTGACTTCAAGTTCAAAGAACAAATCCTTGTATGTAGTAGTTTTGCCTCAAGACTGAATCTAAGACCTTTCAATATTGATCACGCTTTGGACTGAGGTTGATTTGCCCTTACGGTCCAGCCCATTTCTTCGCCGATATGATGAATATGTTCCAATTTACTGTGAGATAGTATTCTCACAAAGAAGAGATCCATTTCACCCCCAAGATCGAAAGTAAGAAACCACAGCATAATTGATGACCTCCCGGGACAAACGCTCTCATATTTATCACCACCTGACCTTTCGTCTGATCTCATCCATCATAAATTAAAGTTGTACAGCGGTGGTGCGGCCTTCGCTCCTCGCTCAGCACAACCTTTTGTCCAGAGGTCTTCTTCGCTTCATTTGGAGCTAGTTGGAAGGAGCAGCTTTCAAACCTGCAGTTCAGCACCTCTGCTGTTCGGGGCAGATGGTCATCACCAAAAACATCCGTCAAACTCGGGCCCCTTTGCCAGAAGCCCACCGGCATGTGCTAGTCTTTCTCAGTTTTTCAGTTCCTTGAAAAAGTATTAGGCCCTTTCGTGATTCATGATTTGTTTGCAGGTTCACTACAAGTCAAAGTTACACATCATTAAACGAAATTTAATCTCAAAGACAAAGTCAAATTATACGTTTTTTCCTGTTTTTTTAAACATGTTTTGATCGTTACAAATTGTGTAGGCTGTAAAACTTTTTTTTTTGTTTAGGAAAAATAAAAACCAAAAACAGTTGTTTCGTCTTGCCCATTTAGGCTCCAATCCGAATCATCTCGGTCACTGGAATCAGTCGACATCCTTGTAGATGGCTAATGACAGGATTTGTACACTTTTTACATGGTCAAATTCAAGCACTTTTTTAAGGACTTTTAAAGACATTTTTTTTTTTCAATTTCTCCAGTGCCTTTAAAAGAAGAACTCCCGTGTGATTAATTTACTGTATTTCGCTGAGCTAAAAACATATCTGAGATTTACATATGCAATGTTTCATCTGGTAAGAGCATCCATCAAAAATCATGATTTTTAGATCTTAAGTAAATTACGACTATATTTGTTTTTGGGAGACATCCCTCACCATATTTTGAAGAAAAATTGACAAATATGTAGCTTACATTTTCTGTTGCAAGAAGTTCTTCCCATTACAATTTTACCAATGGGAAATGCTACATGATAATAAAACTTCAAAAATTGATTCTTAGTCCTTGCACTCATACACAATTGATAGTGCCCTGTTTAGGTGTTCAGTTCTTTCTCAATAAATTGCATGGACTTTTTTTTCTTATTGGAGATTTAGCAATCTATTGATGCTGTTATTCGTAAGGGGCAGCCTGTGTACTTAATTTACAAGTTTCAAATAATAAAATTAAACTTATTTTCTATGCTACTGTTTTTGTATTGCATTTTTGTTACGCTAATCAAATCATAAATAAGATATAGGTTAATTTATCTGTGAATCTTACTGAGCTTCACTAATGAAATAATATTTGTATTTATACTTTTTTTGAACCTGCGCACACCTTCCAAATATTCATTCAAAGGTCATAATTAAGATTGTTATTTTTTTGTATTTTTTACATACTTCAGTGGATCCAAAGTTTTCACAATATTTCTAGTGAATTGGACTAAAATGAGAAAAGTCAGGTTTGCAATAATTCAGATGCCGTTTTGGGATCTTTTGTGACCTCCAACATGAGTTACAATTACACTCCTGGAGTCATTTGGGTTAACTTGTTATCCTTGTAGTTAAAAGGGGTAATTCTGTTTTCATTTGGAACATTATGTTGTAAAAATATTTTTTTAACTGCTATGGATTACGTCCTGGACTCCAACCAGCAGCAGGTAGAGATGGGCGGATCCATCGAAATATCGATGTTATCGATGCTTAGCAAGTACGAGAACTGAATCGATACTACTGTCCTTGGATCGAGTCTTTATTCCTTTTACAATTTCCTCAAAGCACCACTTCTCTATGGAGATAACAAAGCCCCTCTTTCTCTCACCCAGCATCCTCGAGAGTGACTTTGAGTTTATGCTTAAGTGGGTGACTGAGAGGCGCACATTTAGCACTTCTACGTGGCCTGCTGCTGCATCCTGCCTGCCTGACACAAGAGTGGACCAAATGTATGTGCCCACTCCTACCAGAAACTGAGCACACTGTGCTTTTCTTTTCAACAACAGAAAAGAGCAATGTCAGATGTAATTTGTGTTATAAAGTGATCTGCTTCTGTGACAACACCCTGCAGAGAGCAATGAGCAATGTGTTGCAACGAAAAATGTAAACAAATTAGTGTTCTTGAACAGAAACCTGTAAATCTGTTGTCACTATGGCAAAGGAGCCGATGAGAGACTATTGAATCTTGATTTTGCATCACTTTTGTTTTCAATATTGTGAAATGGTCTGTATTTTAGTTCTCCTGTTAACATTTTCATACCAAATTTTTATTTGTGGTTTGACTCTCTTGGCTTTTGTTATGAAACAGATGTAATATTGATGTCACGACCGGTACAAGCAGTGGACCCAAATGCGCAACGTTTTACACAATGCTTTATTGAGGGATAGGGGAAGTCAGGGCAAATGGAAAAAAAATACACGATCTGGTACTCGCTGGGCTGGCCAAGTGGGAAGCACTCACGAACGAAGCGTGGTCGTAGATCGGAACAAGTCGGGTAGCCTGGGCGGGAGAACGGAGCGGGGTCGGAGATCAGAACAAGTCGGGCAGCCGGGACAGGATACCAAGCGTGGATCGGAAATCAGAACAAGTCAGGTAATCGGAGAAGATCGGGAAGCCAGGAACAGGGGATCAATACAGGAAACAGGACAGGTCGGGAACAGAAGGGGAGCCAGAGTCAAAAATGCTTGGCTTGCATGTGCAGAGGTTCACTGACAAACTGACAAGGAGTGAGCGAGAATAACATGCTTAAAAAGGAGGAGTACTTATTAGGGAACGAGTGGCACCTGGGGCTGAAAGAGTGAGCGCAGGACAGGGCAGTTGACATATCATGACAAGAAATGTTTATGTTTACTTTTTTATATAGTAAAATTTTGCTATTTATTTATTGAATAACATTTTAACAATGAGCATCTAAAAAAACACTCAATGGCGAAAGGTTCAATCGTTCCATAATCATGATATTTCCATGCGAAAAGTATCGGTATCGATCGATACGACGTTGTTTTTATTTGGATAGGATTGATACCAAAATTCCAAGCATCACCCACCCTAACCCGCAGAGCCGATTGAAAATAATAGATAACATATACATAAACTTTAAACTGTAAAGGGCAATTTTATAGCCAGTCGGCGATATTCAAGAATATGTACGTGCTATATAAAATCACCATGCATTTGATTACAGCATAGTCCAATTATCAGATTGTTCCTGTCCAAGTCCAGCCAGATTCACATCTCATACTTTGAGTACGATCCACCACCTATTACTGAAGGCGTGCATTAATATTAATGAAGCATAGGTCATTAATGTTAAAACTGCGATTTGGGGCAGAGCCCTCATGACTCTTCTATCGTTATTAACACAAAGCAATGGAATAATGTATCATTCACACAATATTAACAAGGTGGATTGGGAAAAAGAAGGGGTCAGTAATTATGAGCTAAAGTCAATGCCAGTTATGGATTTTTAATAGGCAGGTCTAATGATGGGTAAAATCTGCATCGTATTACAATAGCCAAACATGCATTTTAAACGTCTTATCTGATCAACCCAGGTCAGAGCAGATGATTAGTGTTCTCCGCTCATCTTTTTCAATTACAAGTAATTTCATCACTTTTAGCAGCAATAAAATAATGTATTGAAGATTGAAAAAAATGGCATGAACTGTTTCTAGAAAAAAGCCTTTGTCGACCGCTCTGCTCTGTGGTCCACTGAAGCCTGCTCCTCTATAGTCACTTCCAAGAAGCAAGTGAAGGAGCATTTCATGTTTATCCATTGTCATTCAGTGCATGACTACCCCACACTCCCACCAGAGGCAGCCTACAAGTGACCCTGAAAAGAGAGGGTCAGGAAGTAGGTCGTGCGGAATGGCCCGGCTGTTAGCTCCGGCGCTCTTGACAGCTTTAAGTAGATCTCATTTTAGCCATTTATTTGGAGTCTTATGGGGGAAGAGTGTGAGCAGGGAGTAGGCAGAACAAGAGGAGAGCTTGACTTCCTCCTGAAAGGGAAACTAAGACAATGATGCGGGACTGAACTTTCACTGATCTCAGCTTTCAAAGAGTTTTACCAGAGAAATGCTGTGATCACATATACAATGAACTTGAGTGTATCAATATGACTCTTGCTAAGGTGTCAATAGTTTCTTGTCTTTTAATAAGCCCATGTGCTCAGTATGGTTTTGAAGAGGTTTGGTCTTTCACAGGCTTCTGTGGTGCCTCTTCACAAGGTTTGCAGCAGCATTTTTTAAGTGATTTATCTAAAAATTATTACCATTATTTTAATTTCCTATCTAGATTATATACATTTCACATGCCCTTGTTGAGTGTCTCACATATGTGCCAGTAACTAAATCACGTTACCTCCACTACCTTGACATAGATCCTACAAGTGATCTATTAAGTAAAGCCCGACCAATGCTTGGGTGTCGATTTCACATATGAATTGTTGCAGTTATCATTAAAGATAATCCCAAATTCTTAAACAAATAAAATGTGAGGAAATAGTACATGTATTTTGCATAAAATCTATATATTTGTCATTGGCATGTTCCAATTATTTCTGAGACAATGCATTTTGAAGACTGCATGGCTTGTCTTTGTCATCCTGGGCTGTGACGTCAATGGAGGAACACCAGAATTCTAAGCAGCCAGTAGCTATATTGTTTTTGTGGAGAATGCCTAGGCCTTGTGCAAAAAAACACAAATATGGGTGTTAACCAGGGTCAATCAACTAAAGGCAGGAAACAGCAAAAACCGCCGCTAACGCCAAAACACATATGGTGGGCAGCCAACAAGCACCAAACAAAACAGGAAAGCCCTCAGTAGCCCCTGACACTAACGGGGAGCCTGCCGAACAAATTTATACCAACAGCGACACGTTCTGTGAAAAAATACAGACAAAAACCACAATCGCCTACCTCCAAACAGAAATGACTACAATTGCTATCTGTTTCTGAGCTAGCCTCACATGTTGTGTTAATAGGTGGAATTCTCCCTTTTGAAATGATTGTAATCCTTCAATGACGTCACAGCTCTTCAGCGAACAAGCCGTATGGGTCAACCTTGAGATTAGATTTCTCAAATCCCCCAATTTGTGGATTTTTTTGCAAAATATTTGCATAATTGAGTTGAGGAACACAGCACGTTCTGTGGTCGATGAAAACAAAATATGTTCAGGAATACCTTTAAAAAAATATCTTAGATCACCACTAAAGCCCATTCTATTCCGTATATAGTAGTTTTCTGCATTGGCCGACTGGAGGCAACTTATGTATTCGCAGACACGGCCGCTAGCCACAAATGCTACTGTCACGGGCCAAAGCCACAATCACTCATGCTGCAGCCACTGGTCGCTGATTTAAATGGTGCAGCGATTAGCCATTTACAAAAGGGTTAGGTTTAATTTATTCAGAAAATGTATTTCATTATTTACAGTCAAACTTGTTATTTGATAAAGTCAACCTCATCCACCTATTATTTTGTCAAGTTTTAGTTGACTATAAATACAATATTTTAGTTGTTTTTTTTATAAAGAACATGGACAGAATCTCATCATCATTTCATGACTGAAATTATTTCACCTTACGAGTTTTATATTGTTGCAGGAAAACAATGCAGATGAAAAGAAATGGCCATTTTGATTTCATGGCAGGATTTGAATAAAACAGCATCATTTTCTCTTAACTTTTCTCATCAATGAAACATAGCATATATTTTAGTTTATTGTTTATTTAACAGAAAAATATATTTTATTCCAAGTCATCGTTTATTCAAAGGGCTTTTAGTTTTGGAAATTTTGTGTCGTATTGGTCAGATTAAAATACATTTTGAGCTCAATACTTTATTTTAATGGTTCATTTTGACAACAAAATTAACACGAGCTGTGACTGTTTTCTGTCTTTCTCAAAGTCTGCCTTAGTTTGTTCAATTTTGTAAGATATTTCATCAAATGTTATGTCTCGTATAGTCTTTCCATGCACGTATTAATTCGAAAAAAAATCCTCAATTAAATTATTTAAATTAAAAAATGATCTTGGCTTTAAACGTGATTTTAATATCTTGTTAAACCTGAAAGGTAATGGCCATATGTTTTAAGAGAATTGTGGTAAAATCAAGATTGTTTTCATTGGAAAGAAACATATAGCCCATTCCAATTTCACTCAATATTCCTCAGTTGTGTCACTTCTAATGCAATTTAAATGCATGTTTATTTCCTCAGCGCACACAGACCGTTTATTAGCATTATAGATCAAAACGAGAAATCCTGTCTCCACTTCCCTTGTCGACTTTTCTAACAGCAAAGGCTACCATCTGCTGCAATAATGAGCCTGACAAGCCTTGTAAATGTGCTTTTTACTATCATAATGGCGCGCATATTGATCTTAGCTGATACAGCGTTGGGTTACTCCATCCGTCAGAGAGAAACAGTGGGCCGTGGTGAACGCCACTTCTTACTATCTCACTGATTTGTTGCTTGCAGGGAGCTCACTTGACCATTTCATTAATACCAACAAGTTGGCGCATCTGTCTCTAATTTGCCACAGATTAGTGAAGATATCTTCTCAAACTATTTTGGTTTATTCAATCAACATGCCAAACTTAATCCATTTTATTTTCTTAATGAGTTCTTAATTATTCTTTGGCATCTGTGTGCAAGTTCCAAATTGAAAGAACTTGTTTGAAGTGCTGGGAAAAGATTCATCACAAAGTCTCATTTGTTACATAATTGACATGACAATAATGACCCCTTGGCAGGACAGAGTAATGGGTGGCTTTGCCCTTTAACCCACACCAATGAACACATTTGGTTAAGACCAATGCTTAGTGATTTATTTGTGACAATATTATGGCTACTGAAGTCATAGAGCTGGACACCTTGCGACAATCATTAACTAAGCAGGACGTGGTTCAGGTTTACTTGTTCCACTCTGCAAGGGTTTTTTGGAATTTACTCACTCACTTTCCAGATTGCTACTGGTTTATGGTCGAAAAAAAGTGCTCTCAGAAATTGAGTGTCTAAGGGTTCTTTAGGTATAAACAATAATCTTTTTTTTTTAAATTAATCCTAAAACAAAAATATATAACACAAACACTACATTGTTTTCGAGTTTGTATGTGTGTTTTTCTGTAGTCAGGGCAAATACTATTGGGAACTCTTATAATTGTGACTAAGACTTGAGTCAACTCATACTCCTCACCTTTGCTTAAACCTTAGTTTTTTGTTCTAAATTGTTGGTCTGAAAACGACAAAAATGCAATATGACCAATGATACATAAAATATCAGAAAGAATGATTGCTATATACAAAAAAGTAGTAAATGTTTAAAATGTTTAAGAAACAAGTCATATATGCTATAGACATAGAGAGTCACAAAGAAGGCAAAAGAGAAAGGAATGAGGGTGTCATAGGCCAAATGCCTAGAAAAATGAATGGACTACGGTAGAAAAAGAACAGAAAACGGGAATAGAGGATGAGCTTTGGTATCTGTAAACAACACATCTATCACCCTTGGCCTCCTGTAAGGGCTATTGGGTCATTGGTGTGTTTGCACCGATCCCATCACTCACTCAGAGTCGACAGGCCAACCATTCCCAACCCACCACAGTGTGCTTTTTCAATGCAGTCAACAATGAGCAGGCCTTGGCACTGTCTGTTTAGCTAGGGGGGGATCTGTCAGGAAAAGTAAGACGAATGAGCTGTCCTGATTGACTATTTCCTTAGATACTGAATCAATGGGCTTATTATCACAAGCAATTACAGTACTAATACAAACAGATGCTTGGGGAAAGACATCTGCTTAGAGAGATGAGACAACTAGATATCCAGTCAATAGAGTGCAGAAAGCGCTGTTCATGGCCCCGAGCAGAGATATTTGTATTCTTGCGATACACTGGCGTCAGCTTCCAGCACTCGGAAAGAAAGCATGCAATTAAACAGAGACAACTGAGGAGCGACGTATGCAGCATTACAGCAAACAATTTGATAAAAGCTCTGTGTTTTGCTAATCTACATAGAAACATTTTATTAAAAACTCTTTCAAAATGAATAATCATGCTTTGGGGTTTACCACAACTTTCATTCGCTAGCCTTTCAATCACCGATTTACTAAAATGAATACTTTGAAAATATCAATGTAGAATACATTAAGAGATCATTTTTTTGAATAAACAAGAAAAAAAATAAAGGTTTTGTATGTGCAATCTGCTCAAGCAAACTATGACCAATGTCAAGATTAAGATGTTAATAAGAAAAACGGTTAACTTAAATTCTGAACAAACTTTATAACTGTATTTTATCTATCAACAGAAATGCATGAACATTCTACACTTTTTATAAACCTATCATTGCACTGACTCTTCTCATGATCATTACAAAACATTTGAGATAACTAAGATAATGATATCAAGATTCCATTCCTGATGTGTAATTTTTCATCCAGTCTCATTTAGTTATTAATGTGACCTCCTGTTCATTTCTACACTGTGAAAACTAAATGACCATCCGATTGGCAGAACGCTCAGCTTATTTTAATACCGTTATTAATAAGTTGATATTTTCTTCATCTTGTAAAATAAAGAAAAATAAAAGTTAAACGGAAAAAATGTCTGAGACAGCAGTTATTTTTAGGATGGGTCTGTCATCAGCCTTTGGCTTAAACACATTATCCTTTTTTTTTTCTTTTTAGGTGATATGTCCATTTTGTGAGGTGATGTTTGCTGCAACATAATTGAAAATAAAACAATACATGTAAAAAAAAAAAAAAAAAAACGTATAATGTGCTGGAACTGTTATTGATTTTGGTTGGTTGGATTAAATTCCTGACAGCATTGTGTTAGCCTTGTCAGATGACCCCTTTGTTCTCTCCACAGTGGCTTGTTTCACTCAACAGTGGCAACATATTACAGCAGAGGACCAAACATGGCCGCCGTGTCATGCTTTGTCAAGAAAGAATGAGCGAGGGATGTGCTTGGCTTCACTTCCTTATTATGATATGATTCAGTCCACAGATTTTGACATAGAGCCCCAACAGAGACACAATCATTTTTTAACACTTGCCCCTCTTTCCTATTATCCGGCTCGGACAATAACCTGAGCTCCACATCTCTCCTCCCATTGCTGTGACATTGAAAACAGTCTATGGACTTTTGGGAAGGGATTGAGGCATATCATTGGAGCTCAGGCCATGCAAACAGCATGAGGGCCTATTCACGACGGTTCTGATGGGTGTGATGCCACTCCAAAAGGACATGGCTGACTTGCTGGTTCCTGACAACGCTCTGTGTTTGCCAGGTGGAGCATTTAGGGGCCGTGCCATTTCTTTTTGTCACGGTCTGCTATGTTACCGTTTCCACACTGCGGGGTCGGCGCTGTGAAACAGCAAGACTTGCTCTCTTGCACGCTCTATAGCTGAGCAAGCAACCTCAGGAAGGTAGCCGTGCAGAAAGATCCAACCCTTTCCCTTCCATCCACACCATTTTTCACATTTAATTAATAGATCTGATTTCTTCTGCTCTTATGGCAGTGAGGAGGAAGGAATATTGCCCCTCACAGTGGAAAACTGTTGATTGTTCTCATTAAATATCACAGAGATGAAAGTAAAACTTAAGACACTTGAAACAGAGCGTTTTTGAGTGTACAACACCAGCGTTTGGAGTTAATGAGTAGTGCTGTTCAGGTAAGGTACAGCAGGATGTCCAAAAGAAGCGGAAATCCTTATTTGAGCTCTTGCTGCAGCAACCAAGCATGCCCTTCATTTATTTCGGAAAATTGCCTCGCACTTCAGGACCCACAATTCCACCCTAATGACAAACTCAACCCAAATCATGAAAAAATATTCCACTTCTAAAATATATCTAATGATTGTGCAGTTTAAAGCAGAGATAGGATGTATTCACCTTCTATAAAAAAAAAAAAAAAAAAGATAAAATGACCAGCAAAACCAAAACAACTTCAAATAGCGTATATACTCGCATACGGTATAAGCGACCCCGTAAACTGCCTTAAAATAGCCACATACTAAAAGACATTGTATAAAGTGTGTACCTCAACATTGATAATTATTGAATTATGTAATAAAGATAAATATACTAATAAAAAAAATAAAAATCATTTACTGTACATTCTTGCAGCGCTTCAATAGCAGAATGTCACTGTCTTTAAACTTTTCTTTGCTTTTATCATCAGCTACCGTTGGACTCATTACTATGGACAGAAAACAGAACTAATACCAAAAAGATCACAATAAAATGAGATGGCTTTACACACTGTTTTTGTTGAAGAAAGTCTGCTTTTTTATGTTAATACACTAGTTATTTACACTTCTATATAGTTATTTCAGATGAGTAAATGACAGAAAAATGCTATTGTCTTTTTTTCCCTTTGGAGTAAGCTTTGTGCACTCTCGCTCAGATAGAAACTACCGATGCTGCCTGAAAAATACCAGCATACTTTATTTAATGATTAAGTTATGCTCTCTCGGCACCACGGCGGATGAGTGGTTAGCATGTCCGCGGCACATTTCTAAGGGCATGGGATCAAATCTTCCTGTCTGGAGTTTGCATCTTCTCTCGGTGCTTGCTTGGGTTTTTTCCCGGGCACTCCAGCTTTCTCCCACATTCCATAAACATGCATTTCAGGTTAATTGGCCAGTCCAAATTGTCCCTAGCTGTGAATGAGCGAGCGAGTGAGTTATCTGACTGTGTGTGCCCTAAGACTGGCTGGCAACCGGTTCAGGGTGTCCTCTGCCCATCGCCCGAGACAACTGAGATGGGCTCAACCACCCCCGTGGGCCTACTGAGGATAAGCGATGCAGATAATGGATGGATGGCAGGGTCAAATTGTCCCTAAGTGTGAATGAGAAAGCGAGTGAGTTATCTGACTCTGTGTGCCCTGCGACTGGCTGGCAACCGGTTAGGTTGTCCCCTGCCCCACTGCCCGAGGACAGCTGAGATGGGCTCAAGCACCCCCGTGACCCTACTGAGGATAAGCGGTGTAGATAATGGATGTATGGATGAATTATGCTATTCTTCTCTCTCTCTCTCTCTCTCTCTCTCTCTCTCTCTCTCTCTCTCTCTCTCTCTCTCTCTCTCTCTCTCTCTCTCTCTCTCTCTCTCTCTCTATATATATATATATATATATATATATATATATATATATATATATATATATATATATATATATATATATATATATATATAATTTATTTATTTATTTATGGTTTTTCAGGAAGTTAGGACTATATGTCATTTTAAAAAATGTCAACATTTGATCTGATTGTACACTTGCAAAGGCGATCTCACAGGATGCTAGTTCGTTATTTTAACTGTTATTATGGACTGTTCTTTGTTATTGTCGCTATCGGTTCATCATGCCGCTGTTCTTTTATTTCCACACCCCTTAGCGTGGATCTGCTTTTATAACCTCAGGGGGGTGTCCCGACAGATCACCACCTTATCGTGGTGGGGCACTTTGCTCGTCTCCATGACCCCTAGAGCTATGTCGGCGGGAGTCTCGTACTCCTGGTAGGGTTACCCAAGCCGAACAGGTCGAAGGGTAGAGTCCAGACTAAGAGTGATCCCAAAAGTGGTGGCGGCACGCTTTGAGGCAGTTTCCTACAGACCTGGATCCTGTTAGCCGCCTGCAGTTGTAGAAAGATGCCGGTCGTCTAGGGTCTCCCTTGCCACTGGAACCATCTTCTTTACAATCAAGATAGTGGCGTTTGGGAAAGCGCACCCCTTACGCCACTTTAAAAACCATCATTGCGCAGGTATCCTCTTTTACCTGAGTCTCCGACCACAATCCAGGATCGGACTGTTCAGACATCAGCAGACTCACAAATAAACGAAGATGGTCATCATCGAATTGATGGACAACCCCCAACAACCTCAGGGGGGCTTAGAACAGGTGGTACTTTCTTATCGGAAAGTTTATCTTACTGTCCAACTTGCAATCTCAAAATCCACTGATGCATTTTCTCCTTATTTTTAGTGTCTACTAAACTTTAAACTGATCAATCAGTTTAGCCCTTGGCTTGTAACCATTTTTTTTTATTTAGTCCATTTGATTTTGACACCCCTACTGTACAGAAACCCAAACAAAGAAAGTCAGACAAGATGCTGCACAATAACTGATATAACAAAAAATGTTTACCGACTGTTCTGAAACAATAACTCAGGGGTGGGGAACACGTGGCTCTAGAGCCGCATGCGGCTCTTGGCCAATAAGAATGCAGCTCTTTGCCTCATCATATTTTCTATATACTGTGGCTCTTTGCCTTGTTTCATCTTTTGTTTTTTTTGTTTTTTTTGTGTGTGTGTGTGTGCATTGAGGGTGGAGACTTTCCTTGAAATCAACACAAGAACAATACTTGTTGTATTGTAAGGAGAGGGGTGTGTTATGGGAAATAATATGTTTTCAGTTGTGCGTGTTTGTGTCTGT
Organism: Urocampus carinirostris; assembly: GCF_059441175.1. Taxonomy (NCBI): domain Eukaryota; kingdom Metazoa; phylum Chordata; class Actinopteri; order Syngnathiformes; family Syngnathidae; genus Urocampus; species Urocampus carinirostris. The sequence continues at coordinate 31,580,975 of NC_142350.1, forward strand.
CTGTCATGGCAGGTCAGTGCGTGGTGTGTCTCTGACTCTCACAGTTAAAATGTTCGGCTCTTGGTGTCAAACTTGTTCGCCACCCCTAAAATAACTGAAACAGCTATCAAGTTTTATACAATTGGAAACTAATATGTAAAAAAAAGAACAGTGCAATTATCTAGAGCATTATTTTTCTCCATCTGAATAGACACTGTTATTACAGTACTGGCCTTCCTTATAGTCTGAAGAATGAGCCATTCAAGAAAATTAACCCATTACCTACATGGCGATACCGTTTGATAACCACATCATTACAGTTCACGATTATGTCATTAGGGACAAGATGAGGAGGGGTTACTTACTTTTCAAAGCTCGCCGTGAGCTTGCCTGTGAAATCAAAGACGCAAAGGACCTTAAAGGTAACTTATCCATTTAACTCCCATAGCTGCAGCTCAACATGCCTCAGTAGACAAAACAGCCGTCCAACAGAACAGGCTGCAGAGGGAAAGAATGCTTGTGGATTGCTTTACAGCAATCGCCCTTTGAGACGCAAATGACAAACGTGCCATTCTTCTGAAGCAGGAGGCTGGTTGAGAAAGTTCTATTCCCTTCATCTTTTTCCTCTTATGGAGCTCGGATGGGAAAACATTAAAAACAACATTGCTATCGTATTTTGTATTTTAGGGGTGCGGGGGTGGGTTGGGGGAGCAGACTACTTCGAGCGAGAGAAAGGCAATCAAGGCAAATGGAACAAATTCCCCCGACATTTGACGTTCAGCTTGATAAATTTCAATACCGACGTTCGTCAATATTTAATTCTGTAAATGCAACTGGTGGTTGTTTTGAAGCTCCGCTAATTGAGTAGAGCTAATTTATAACTGCTCCGACACGGCTGTGACCTGCGAGGAAAACAAACGTTATGCACTTCATTATAAACTAAAGCTATACATCAAATGCACTGACTGGCTTTATGATATACAGTGTCATAAAATAGGGGTTGATAAATTTAATGGCGCTTGTTATTAATAGGGCGTTGATAGAGGAGGGGCCAGCGCATTCTGCACCGCAATATTGTGGGGATTATAAGAAACTCACAAATTTTGAACAACAAAAGTGCAGGAAAGAATGAGTTATATGAATAACATCTATTTGCGCATAGTCATAATAAGAAGCATATAAATAACGTCGTATTAAATCAGTGTCCATGTTGATAGCGTGGCGGGGGCATTACAATGATATACAGTGAAGTGGAGTCGCCGCCCCAGTCCCGTTTCGTGCGGCGCAATAACTCAGCTCGCCTGTCCTTGTCAAACCACCTAGCCCGAAGATAAATATGTCATTCTTTATGGCTCCCATCAGAGTACTCAACAGATTAATTTGAGAATAAAAACCGGATTTTTGTGCCTAGTAAATCCATCAGGTATGATGAACACACATGGAAAGTAAGTGCATAACTCTTTGTGTTTGACTTATCAGTTACAAGGATTTGTAACCCCCCCTCAATTGTGCATTTAATATACATTTTAGGGAGAATGACACATTAGAATAGAATGCAAAAAAAATCCTCTTATTACAATAATACAATATTAAATGGGCTGGGTGAGTACTTATAGTTTGATAAATTACAAGGACAATGTATTGCCATAAATTGTATGCAATTTAAAAAATAATGGGGGTTTCTATGGTGGAAGGATTTTTTTTTGTACTAAAGGTATTAGTATTTTGTATTTATTGTTCCACACAAAGGATTGGCTAGTTGCACTGTTTGTGAAATTATTACATTTTTGGTGTACAGTACATTTAGGATATTTAAATGGATATATTCTAACATTGTCTGGCTTTTTTACATTTGCATCCATGTCATCTTCCGAAAGTATCCCTTGCATAAAACATTGCATGTGTCAGACAGATGTTTGTCCACCTGCGAAGCATATTTAGGGGTTAATAAATTATTTGAATAAATAATTGACAAATTAATCTGAAGAGGTGAACTTAATATTTTGATAAAGCTTGTCACACGTTTTTTAGAAGTGTAGTTCATGTTTCATCCATCCATCCATCCATCCATCCATTATCCGCACCGCTTATCCTCAGTAGGGTCGCGGGGGTGCTGGAGCCCATCCCAGCTGTCTTTGGGCAGTGGGCAGGGGACACCCTGAACTGGTTGCCAGCCAGTTGGAGGGCACACAGAGACGGACAACTCACTCGCTCATTCACACCTAGGGACAATTTGGACCGGCCAATTAACCTGACTTGCATGTTTTTGGAATGTGGGAGGAAACCAGAGTGCCCGGAGGAAACCCACGCAAGCAGGGTGGGAACATGCAAACTCCGCACAGGAAGGTTGGTAGCTGGATATGCACCTATGACCTCAGAATTGTGCCGCACACGCGCTAACCACCGCGCCGCCCTGCTGCCCGTAGTTCATTTTTGTTTGTCGAAAATGTGTTGTCCACCTGGTACCTGGAAGCTATCCAAAGTTAACATTTACCTTACACGGTACTCAACTGTCCCTAATTATTTGCCTTGACTTTTGAAAAGAATAAAGAGATAAGTAGAAAATAGTGCTACTAAAGGTTATTTCTTTAATTTTGACGTACATGGAATTTAATCGGTGCCATAATTATACATGTAAACATATTACAAAGGGGTTTTGTGAATAATTGAAAACAGTATTCATATTTCCTTTCTAAGCTTTTTGACTTAATTTCGTGTTCTTGAAAGGACACGGTGTATTATTCAGTGCATTCAAGTGGTATAAAACATATTTTATTAAACACCAATAGTGATTAAATTATTTTGCCAACATTGTAAACGGTCTGAATTTATATAGCACGTTTCAAGTCACACAAGACCTCCCAAAGCAATTTCCAATGTGCTTTACACTTACCCATTCACACACACACTCACACACCGATAGCAGCAACAGCAACCTACTTAATGGTAGCATTAGAGGTTCAGTATCACCTAAAGTTGTGACGCTTCATAAGCTACAGAAAGAGTGTGTCTTACACTTCATATTAGCAACATCCCCATCCATTTTGAATAATGATACATGGCGATTCAGTCTTCATTTAATATGATATAGATTTGTAATGAAAAAGGAAATAAAAACACGGGAAACCAAAAAACGTATGCAAAATATCTGCATAAGTAGTCAAAGTAGAAGAGTCCTGACCTGTAATTGTATTGATTTCCCTCTTCCCTTACATGAAACACCATATAAACATGCATTTCTAAGACTACTAATAGGTCGATAAGTCAGTATTTACTTTACATATCATATGACTCACCTAAGGGGAGCTGACATAATTGTCTATCATCTTGCTCCTATGGGTATGCAAAAACCTCAAGAAGGCCTGTGCCAAAAAAATGATGTGTATATTGGCCCCTTTAATTTTTTTTTATAGCTTGTATTATTCCTTGTGTCCTTTACCAGCGGTTTCTGGTTGCACTACCCTATACTACGCCATCTAGTGGTCAAACAATCCACATGGTCTCTTTTATGACAGTACAAAATTGCAAAAAGTATTCAGAAAATACCACTAAATAAGGGCTGCGTAATACGTCGATCGCGATAGACCAGTCAATCACAACGACAGGGTGGGTGGATCGTGAGGCAATAAAGAACTAACGTTCTTTCAATTGGAATGAGTGTGTGTGTGAATGGGTAAGTGTGAAGCACATTGTAAAGCACTTTGTGAGGTCTTCATTGACTTGAAAAGTGCTATAAAAATGCAGACCATTTACCATTAAGTGATCATTGCATGGTCATAACACGATGCATTGTGCTCCTCCCGAGCAACACCAGAGCGACACTATATCAGCCTGGCAACAGCACCGTCTACTTCTGGGGCACGCCTCTCATAGTAAACAAGAGTGCTCGCCCCTCTGGCGGCACATAGCATCAACAAAATGAATGTCAGCCAATCATCTCCTCATTATAAAATATGTAACTTAATTGACATGAAGCGCAGCAAGTCTGACATTTGAATATTTCTGAGACATGTGTGATAGTGCAGCAACGTTAACATTATTAACAGTCTATCCTACAATGTTGCCAAATTAGTCTCCAATTCATTTCTTCTAAAATCAAGAAAGAATATCAAAAGAAGTGGGGGAGCACGATCAAGTAAAAAGCCAAAAAATACCATCTCCATATCGAGCGGGAGGAAGACTTTTTTGTTTGCAATGTCATATTCAAAATGTGTTTGCCTAATCTGCCAGCCTAGCATTGATATTCCAAAAAAGGGAAATGTGAAGTGGCATTTTCAGACTGCTCATAAAAACGGATTTTTCTTTGAAAAGTCAGCTGTAAAGAGAATGGTGAAGGAACTCAAAGCACTGTTATCTGGACAGCAGTATTTTTTTTTTTCTCACTGCTGACCAAAAAAGCAAAGGCAGTCACCAAAGCATCATTCTGGAATTGAACTTTTCTGGAGTGGGAGATTTTGAGACCCAAAGCTGACATTGAGGAGAAGCAACGGGCTCATGGACAGTTGTGAGACAAACACAGCACAAGTTCCCCAACTTGAGTAAAAATGTGACCTACTTACTGCATTATTGGGCTCCACTTACTTATATGAGTCAGCCTCTTACCTTATGAAAATTATTAAGTCCAAATACCCTTCCACAATGTCTGATTTGGAAATGTTTTTGAGGCTGATTATCACCAGCTACTGTCTAGACTCCGCAACCCTGACTGATTCCATCCAGTGAATGTCATCAGTATAAGGTAATGCCAAAAAAATTTACTGGGTGGTGGGCAGAATATTGTCAGAGACCAAAAACAGAGACAGGACCCACTCGCGTTTGTTTCTCTCACTTTTTTTTAAGAAGGAGGAAAAGGCTTGCACCCACGATTCGGTGATCGTCGATCACGGGTAGCAGATCGCTCGGAATTGCGGAAGTGGCAGTTCCGTGGCGAGCGAAGGCAGTGTCGAGAGCGGGGGAAGAACAGGTCGATGGCCGGGACGGTGGAGCAAAAACTTAATCGAGTTTGGAAAAAGGGGTCGGAGCCGGGAATCAAACAGGAATCAGGACAGGATAAAGTCAGGGTCGAAGAGACTTGACTAGCAGGAGCTGAGGTTCGCAGACGGACTGACAACGGGTGACAGGAAGACAGGGTTTAAAAAGAGACAAGCAGCCAATCAGCGTCCGAGGCAGTTCGTGCCAAAGGAGCAGTCTCAGGTGCGTCCCAATCAGTTATCATGAGAAATATGTGCTTATGCAGTAATGCATAAGATACCTTAACATATATAATACAGATAAAGAATACTCAATAGGCTATATTTATAAAAATAATTTGTTTTGCGGGCAGCACAGCGGCGCAGTGGTTAGCGCGCGTGCGGCACAGTTCTGAGGTCATCGGAACCTCCTGCGTGGGTTCAAATCCAGCTCCCGGACTTACTGTGCGGAGTTTTTATGTTCTCCCCGTGCTTGCGTGGGTTTCCTCCGGGCACTCCGGTTTCCTCCCACATTCCAAAGACATGCATTTCAGGTGAATTGGCCGGTCCAAATTGTCCCTAGGTGTGACTGAGCAAGTGAGTTGTCTGTCCCCGTGTGCCCTGCGATTGGCTGGCAACCAGTTCAGGGTGTCCCCTGCCCACTGCCCGATGATTGCTGGGATGGGCTCCAACACCCCCGCGACCCTACTGAGAATAAGCGGTGCAGCTGATGAGATGAGAATATGTTTTGCTTTTTTAAATTATGTAGATAATTTTTACATTGGTCATTTTATAAAAAGCTCACATGCGGGAAAAGTGTGGGTACTCCCGCACTAAATGTTTCTCTCTAGAGTTTTCTTAAATGTATTTTGACTGGCCTTCCCTTCCTGCTGTCTGTCCTGTTCCCCTTTCAATCTCCTCAACTACTTTCCCAATCTCCTCCTCTTGAAACCGACTCCACTGGCATCTCATCCATTCCTCAAAACTCTCACGCATTTAGCCGGCACCCTTAGTGACTGCTGGGCTGTAAAATGGCCACACTCTAGAGAGAATGATGAAGGGGAGGGAGAAAGAGTCAGAGGGAGAGTGGAGTTAGATTCTTGACAGCAGGGACTCCCATTATCTCTGTAATCTGGTGATAATTAGAATTAGTGCTCGGGCACCCCCAAGGCGAGACTTTCAATGCCTAACAATGCCTCTATAGGACCTGGAGCTACACTTTCTGCGAATACACACACACGCACGCATTCGTAGTCACTTATAGACACTCTTCTTGTTACTAGGCCTTAGACACAGGCTCTCAAATCCCCTTCTCTTAATTTAAACTAGTAATGTGTTTTTAAAACTACACTCTTTGAAATCTTGTTGACATTTAACCCGCACATTATTGTTCAAAAGTTTAGCATCACTAAAAATGTCCTTATTTTTCAAGGAAAACGCTGCTTTTCAATAAAGATAACATTAAACTAATCAGAAATACACCCTTTACATTGGTAGTGTGGTAAATTACTATTTTGGCGGCAAATTACTGTCACATAGGCGTAGTGAGGCCCATTTCCAACGATCACTGCAGTGTTATGATAGTAAGTTGTGTTTGATAATTGTGTTAGAAGGGTGATGGATGATTAGAAAACCCTTGTGCATTTTGGTTTGCAACGCTGAAAACAGTTTAGCTGTTAGAAAGGTTAAAAAACTGACTTTGAGCTCGTCGAGTATCTGGCGCTTCACAATTGTGGGTGTGACTAAACTTCAGAATGGCCAGAAAAAGGGAACTTTCATGTGAAACTTAATAGTCCATTATTGTTCTAAGAAATAAAAGCTATTCTATGCGAGAAAATGCAAAGAAACTTTAAATTTTCTACATCAGTGTGTACTACTTTTTTCAGAGAGCAGCACAACAACTCTTAGAGAGTTTTAAGCAGAATAGAACGAGAAGTGGGAGTCTCTGCTGCACGCAACTGAGCAGGAGGAAGTACAGACTTTGTTTTGAGAACTAGATGCCTTACAGATCCTCAACTAGAAGCTTTGTTAAATATTACTTACAAAACACCAGTGTCAACATGTACAGTAAAAAGGTGACTATGAGATATTGGCCTTCAAGTCAGAGTGAACAAGAAAAAGCCATCTGAGACAGGCCAGCAAAAGTAAGAGATTAATATCAGCAAAGAACACATACAGTGGACAGAGAAAGATTGGAATACGTGTTATGGACAGATAAATTCAACCTTGATGTGTTTAGATCACACAGAATAACCTTTGTGATGCACAGAACAACTGAAAAGATGTTGGAAGATAGCCTGACGCCATTTGTCAAGCATGGTTCAGGTATAGTCATGGTTTGGAGGCACTTGGATGCTGGTTAATTTGGGATTTGTACAAGGTCAAAGAGACTTTGAATATTTGCTGCTTATGGAGCATTTGACAAAAGCATCATTTGACGGATACAATTATTTCCTAAATAAAAATCATAATTCCTAACCTTTCATTATCTGGACTGTAATTTCTATTTATTTCGCAACTCGTTTCATAGATAAAAGAGCGACTTTTCATGGAAAACACAAAATTGTCTGGTTGACCCCAAACTTTTGAACAGCAGTGCATGTGCACGATTCGCCCGTCCTCATTGGCAATTCTCAACCACAATCAGCCCCCTCCACTTCACCCGCTCTTCACTTGCCCCTGGGTGGTGCACAGCTGAAGGTAACAGTGGTTCACTGGTGCTGCTCTTAAGGAGCTGAGCCTTCGCTGTCCATTAATCTGCTACTAATTACAAAGCTCAATAGAGTCCTAAAAGAGATGTTAGCCTAATTATACTATCAGCGACTGAGCTCACTATTAAAGCGATTGATATGTGTACAGGGAGCAATGAAAATTTAAGGCTGATGAAGGAAGTCAGCACCAGTAATGTATTTTGCATTTCCATGCAGTTTTAAATTTCAACACCACTTATTGAGCTCACGTAAAGTGCAGAATAACCTAGCATTTAAGAAATGAGACATTTTGAGTGACAGACTTTTACACACTTAAATAGACATTATACATGGTTTAGCACCTCTAAGAGGTAAAAGAAAAAAAAAACATTCATCAAAAACAAAACAATATTTATTCAAGCAAAACTAAGTGGACTATCATAAAAACGTGCTTTAAAAAAAAAACAACTCGTTATTTATGTTACATACTACGCAGCTTGCCTGGCAGGAGCTGACATAATTGTCACCCATTTTGCTCCAAAATGTCTCCTTTGGGTAACCCCCAAAACCAAACCTTTGTAAAAGGATGGGCAAAAAAAATAAAGTGAAGAAAAATGATCACTTTGAATCTCGATAGTATTCATATCTGTGCTTTGCAGCATTAATTTTCAATTGTATACACTATAAAGCAACAGCTGGTGGTCAATTGGGTCCAAAAGAACCCTTTCTTTAATTGAAATTTATTGACAAATACAAGGTTAGAATAAATTCAAAATCAAAAACTTTAATAAAAAAACAATTACAAAGAGTAATCATTGGAAAAAGACAGAGCTTAACTTGGTCCTGTACTCTTGCCAGTCAAAACACTTTTTACAATGATTAATTTATTATTAGTTAATGTCTCATTTTTAAAATACAATACAAATGAGTATATTGCATGCTTTTTTTCTCTAAAGCATCCGACAATAAGGTTTTGCAGAAAATAACCTGAACGTTTGGTCACTATTTAAAGAAAAAATACACTCGAAAACAGATAAATAAGTTTTTAAAAATACATCTCTATATTTTGTCTAAAACTAGGGGTTTCCAAGGTGGGGCCAGCAGGCAGCCCTCTAAGAACACCTGAGTAGCCCATGAACAGGTTCTTAAAATAGCTCATCAATGATGGGTCTTCGGAGTTTTCTAAGGGAATTTGATTGGCAACTTGAATGATGTTTTAGTGGTTGACTAAGCATATTTTAAGAATTACAACCTGGTAAAAGCATGATTACACCATAGTAATAACATTGTTATTTTAGAAATTAATATAAAACTGGTATATCTTCCGGCCATTTAGAAACAGAAAGTAGCTCTTGGCTTCAAAAAGGTTGGTGGCCCATGGTCAAAAACAACCCAAAAAAAGTGTGTTTTATGAAGACAATGTATCAAATTCTCCTTTAAAATGTAATTGGGTCATGTTGTAAAAAACTACCCAGCAAAATGTATTATTTTGTCCAATACACAATTTAAAGACCCAAATCATACATATTCTCCAAACGGTTGGAAAACAGCATTCAATTTAGTTTGAATACATCTTAGATTGGTATTTGAAATGAAATGAAATGATTGGTATTTAAGGCGAATTTTATAGGAACGTTAAGGGGTTAATACGAAAACCTCCCAAAAAGTATTTTGTTAAAAGCAGACCCCCAAAACAATTCTCAAAATGCTTTATAACACCTTCTGTCTTACACTAAACAACGCAATGAAATTGGAAATAGTTTTTGATGAAACAACCCCCCAACAAATTGTCTTTTAAAACAAAAAGTATTAAAATTCCCTTTGAAAGTGGTTGGATCTTGTTGTTAAAAACAACCGGCAATATGGATTACCAAAAACCTAAACCACAACCCAAAACAACTATTGGCTCGTTTTGTTTAAAATGACGACCTCTCTAAATAAGTAACTTTGTTAAAAGCAGATGCCCAAAACAATTGTCAAAATGTTAAAAAACAACTGCAGTCTTTTACCAAACAACCCCATAAAAGTGGAACTAGTTTTACCCAAGACAACCCAAAAGTTTATGTTGAATTGTCTAAGTCCTGACTTTGACTACATTTGACCTAATTTGCGTCATTTGTGACCCTATTGTCTCACGCTTTAACACATTGGGCTGTCATGCCAACTTATCCATCAAACAAAATCTTCATGGAGGTGCCTAGGGTCTTTAACAAGTGTAAGAAATGTTGTTTTAGTGTCAGTCACAGCCACCATGACCCCCGTTGTCCGAACACAAAAGTTCCCGTACCCCCCAACCCAGCGTGGAGCTCATTCACTGAGCTTCACCGCACATTCCTACCATTCACTTCCCCCGGAGACTCCCGATTCCCCCCACTTCAAGCTCTGCCACAGAGTTTTTCTTGGGAATTTATTTACAGCCCCCCCTACACCACCTCCTAAAAAAAAAAGAAAAGAAAAAAATCCTGTGTGGAGTTTGCATGTTCTCCCCGTGCTTGCGTGGGTTTCCTCCGGGCGCCCCAGTTTCCTCACACATTCCAAAAACATGCATGCCAGGTTAATTGGCTGGTCCAAATTGTCCCTATGTGTGAATGAGCGAGCGAATTGTCTGTCCCTGTGTGCCCTGCGACTGGCTGGCAATCAGTTCAGGGTGTCCCCTGCCCACGGCCCAGAGATAGTTGGGATGGGCTCCAGCACCCCCGCGACCCTGCTGAGGACAAGCGGTGCAGATAATGGATGGAATATATATATATATATATATATATATATATATATATATATATATATATATATATATATATATATATATATATATATATATATATATATATATATATATATGTGTGTGTGTGTATTTATATATATAAAAAATGGTGCGTAGTTTGCTCACTTCTGTCTTTTTATGAATCATGATTATATGTTTTGTTTAAAAACAGTTGTAGGGCGGTGGTCTGCAACAAATGGCTCCAGAGCCGCGTGCAGCTTTTTGGCGCGCCCTAGTGGCTCCCTGGCGCTCTTTCAAAAATGTTTTATGATGGAAAATATTATTGTTTCTGTAGGAGGACAAACATGACACAAACATTCTTAACATTTTCCAATAGATATGTACAGCATGTATACAGAATATGTCTTACCTCCTTTATAGGCTTATATGAAGCTTTTAATTTTCCGTGGCTCTAAATATAAGTTGTTGTTTTTGAGGGGGGGCCAGTATGGCTCTTTTAACTTTTGGGGTTGACCCTACTGCTCCAGGGAAAACAACCATGGATTTGAGAAATAAATTGTACTTAAAATAATCAGTTTTATCATCACGGAAACGTGTTAGTGCTGTCAAATAAAGGTCAATGATAATCAATGGTCAATCCGAATAATAATAGTTGAGCAAAACAATAAAAATAAAACGACAACCTTGTCTTGCGTGCAGTCCCAAATCAAATGCAATCAATAGAAACAACATTTTTGAAAAAGCTTTTTCAATGCCCAGCATCCGATCGATGTCCGATGTTTGAAGAATCAAGTGCTGACCTAAACTGGAGCATGTTCAAGGGAAGAGCAGCTTACAATTGATTTGCTCCTTGATGAACATGACGGCCTGTAATTCTTCTTTGTGGCTCGTCACTAATGGCCACTCAGAAAGACCAGATGACATTTATTCCAACTATGCAGATGCATCAGTGACGTAAATAGCATTGACCGAGTTAAAGGGACTATGTGTATTACTTACTGCCTCCTAGTGGTAAAAAAAAATGTGGTTTATTAAGAGAAAAAAACAATATTGACTTAAATAATAGGCAACAATACATCACTTATCGGATAAACATGCATTTTTCAAAATACTTGCAGATCAAGAAATGTGGAATCATGTTATATAACATAACTTATTAAAGAGAGCTGACAAGATGGTCCACCGTCTCTCTGCTATGGATACCCCCAAAGACTAAAAACCTTGCGAAAAGCTGGGTAAAAAATATGGGAAGAATAATGGGGTGGTTTGGGGACTTTTGAGTTTTTTTTCCTTATTCTCTGTAGCACTCGTTTTCGGTTGCACTACATAATACAGCGACATAGAGTGGTCAAATATTACACCATGTCCCTTTAAATCAGGGATGTCAAACTTAAGTTTGGCTCTGGAGCTAGATCCAGGCTGGGACAAATCAGTAAAATAATGTTGATTCCAAATGTGTTGCTTTTTTCAGTATTATGTTTCATTGTTCAGCCTAGATTAGTAACCTACCCTACACATTATATTCACAGACAACAAGGGACCTTTTCTAAACACAACATGGGAATATGATATTTTCAGGTTTGGCATTGAATGTGTTAACTGATGTATTTTAATAATTGAAAGAATGCAGCTTTACACCTGAACCAGATCACCACGTAGAGCATTTGGTTTGTATTAATTTAAAATATCATAACATTTAATAGGACCAACCTAGAGATTCACTTCTATTTTTGACATATTCAAAACTTCATCGCAGGCTGGATTAAGTCATCCATCCGGCCACATATAGCCTGCGGGCTGTATTTTTGATAGGCTGCTTTAAATAATAATAAAAAAAAAATCACCCAAAAAAACAAAGCTAATTATCTAAACACTCACATTCCTGAGTGTGTTCTATGCTATTCACCACAAAAAAATATCTTTCACTGAAATCATGTCCCTGAAAACACAAATATTTCTGTTCTTTTGCAGTTTCTACGATGCTGTTGGAGATCAATAGGGATAGAGTCACCTTGGTTTGTAACCTCTCATTGGTTGGGTTATATATGAGTGAGTGTGTGTGGAGAATGTGTGGGTGTAGGCATAATCAGAAGAGCATCTACTAGGTGTGAAGAAAGCCATGGGGATCAACATTAGCTAGAGAGCCCCCCTCGCTCTTCTTTAACATGATCAAAGGCGTACCGAGTTAAAGCTTATTAAGCGCGTCCCTTTCAAATGGGGCGGATAAACACGCTTTGTACCGAGAGATCCAGCGTTTAAAAGAAAGAGCCGTGGCCACCCAATTTTTGCCTGGATGTGGTTTGAGTGCAGAAAAAAACTGATCATGGCAACACAGGAACAATCAAGTAGCTATATTATACAGGAACATGTGCTACCAGAGGCGTGTTCAGGAGAGTGATCAGACATGTAGTCTCTTGATAATCGCTTGCCGCGCACTGCTGAACGTTTTGTAATCGCTCACTGTGATTGCCTTACTGATCCAAAATGGCCGACGACAGTACAATGGATTTCGTTCTACAGCTTGCTTTGAGCGAGTTGGCTGATATGAGCGACAGTTCGCATATTGACACAGTTAAGGTTATCCTAAACGCAGTGGAAGGGTCATACCTGTCTTGCATTGTTCACAAACATTACCAGGCAATGTAAGACGATATATTACATCGCCAACAGCACTCGTCAGGGTGAGATCCTCCATCTTCTGCACTGTCGACGCCATGTTGGAAATCAAAGTAAGCGGTCTTTCTCCCGTGATTACTCGGGCACGCGAGCGCTCAATAATCACTGGCCGTTCAGAAGCTAGCGATAGCTTGCGATAGCAATCACTCACTCTCCTGAACACGCCTCTGTGGCCAGTAATAATAATAATCTACTGCCACTTACAGTACATGATATTCATTTAAACAATGCTCAAAATGCAATACATTGTATGCAACACAATTCAAATTGTATGTTTTTTAGCAATTTTACAATTGGGAAATTTCCTATTGCACACTTGACAAGGTCTCATGACACACTAGTGTTTTAAAACACTGACCTATACAATATATTTCTAAACATCTGCACGGGCATGCATATGTGCCCTCAGTTCCTGAACCAACTGCAACTAGTGTGGCAGATAATACCAATACTGATAGCTTATGAATACTGATACCTCAAACTACGGCCTAGTATCAGTCCCATACATATTTATATTATCGGTACAAACCCATCAACCACAAAGACATGTTATCAAAGTTTATAACCTTCTTTAACTGCCGCACATCATACGCATTGATTTAAACAAAAGAAACTCGACGTTTCTGAATTTTAATTTATCAAAGGTTGAGACAGTATAAGATGGAAATAAATATGAATAATGGCTTAAAAATCACATTATGAATGGTTGAGAGGACATTGGGAAAGCCATGCGGCAAGTTGACAGGGTTAAAAGAGTTCTCCTCGCGCCACTTAACTCCGCTGTGTGCGGACTGTCTAAGTGGTGGCTGTCTTTCTCCAGAGCGTCGCTCGTTCCTCCGGAGGGACGAATTGGAATAAACATATATAATCAGATAATTGAGCATTCACCACAAATCTCAGTGCGCACACGAGCGCGCAGATTCAGCTGCATGCCTGAGGCTGGAAAAGCCAATGCGTGTGCATGGGAGCAGATGTTTAAAGAAGTTAGGGTGAGTTTGAGTGTCATAAAGTGATAAAGAGACGTATTTTAGAGCAGTGGTCCACAAACACTGGGCCAGGGACCAGTACCGGGTGGTGGGTCGTTTGGTACCAGGCTGCACAGAGAGAAAAAACTGTTGCCATATTTTTGCTTATATCATACAAGCTTAACGGCCTGGTGTTGATGTGGTTTGTTAAAACGTTTGCACAAGAAATAATTGCATCAATCAAGGTGTTTCGAAAGATTGGATTTGCCTGCTTGCAGTGGTTAGTGGTTAAGGGCTGCAGTACCCAATTTGTCCATCAGAGGATGTCAGATACTCTATGAAAGCAGAGCACATAAAAGAAGATGCTAATATATTCATTACGTATTCATTTGCAGTTCTTTGACACGAAACATCGCTAAAGAAACTCTCAAAGGCCTAGAGTAAAATTTTTTAAGAAAATAGTTCAGCCGATTAAGAACTTATAATTCAGATACAAACACATGCACACACACGCCCGAATCAGTATTTATAAAGTCGTTTGGATTAGATATATTTAAGTGAATTTAGATAAGATTAGATTATTTTGTTCATAACACACTTGTTTTTAATCCAAAAAAAAGACTCAAAGTTCGTGTGCGCACGATATTACCATAAGTGACCAGTGATGAATTATTAAATATCATTGACCACATTTGCACATCTTTTAATGCAACAAGGACCAAACCCAGACTGCGGTGACAAGGGAAAAGGCTTTAGATTTTGACTCATCATCACACACTAATTTTACTCACGGTTCCACGTTGTTGAATACCGGGGGCCATTATTCAAAACATATTGACAACGTAAATTATGACCACAATACCAAAATCAAATTTATAATGTTTTAATTTAATGTCCTTCAAAGTCCAATTTATCATCAGATACACCCAAGAGATTTTCCCCTTGTCATGCGTTTATTTATATCTTTCAGTATGGTACAGTGACTAAAAGCAGTGTGATTATGAGATAAAACATAATGCCTTTTCCTATGTCATCTTATTCCCTAGTGGTCTAGTGACTACATAGTGAATTTAGGCGTTTTATTATTATTATTATTATAATTATTATAATTATTATTATTATTATTATAATAATAATAATAATTATTATTATTATTATTATTATTATTATTATTATTATTATTATTATTATTATTATTATTATTATTATTAGTAGTAGTAGTAGTAGTAGTAGTATAAGGGCGGGCCGTGAAAATATTTTCAGGAAGTTAGTCCAGTCCGTGGTACAGAAAAGGTTGGGGTCCACTGTGTTATAGTGTATAGGAATGTTAAATATAACAAGAGCACTGCACCAAGCCTGTCAAATCAATTAGCACCAGTCATTAACAGAGTCCCTAAAGTGCCTGTGACCTGAAAATCCAGCTTCATATTTGGATCAAATCAGCAGTGTATACCTGTCAAATAAATTTTCATAACCTGTCCCATTTCTTATTCAGGAAATCTGTCAAAGCTACCAGCCTTACCCCTTCTCTTCACAATGAAAACAATCAACCGGGAAGGATTTGCTTTTGACAGTTATGACAGAGCAATGGTGGCTTTGCTTGGTTTCAGTATGGAATGACTGCACCCCCTAAAGGTTTAAACTGAAATGTCATCTTTTCCAGCTCACCGTCCTTCGCTGCTGATCAGTTCCACAAGCAGCAAGTGTGTTAGGAGATTTCTCGCCGTGGACACCATTCCCTCTTCTTTTCACCAGGCTGTTCTTGTCGGGTGAGGTTTATGATCCATTTTCTCACAGATATGAGAAAGGTGCTTGTTTAGATGAAGAAAGTAGTGAATCAATTGAACTGAAATAGACCTGCTCCATTAGTACGCTGTAACAGGAGCTGTGCCCTTCCTTAGGGGACTTTGGCTCAGGCGGCAGATTCTGTCCCTGAGCCTGCATCACCCCCACACCCTACTCATTTCTATGTAGCTTGGTTTATTTATCTTTTGTTTGCCTTGACTTTAATATAACCCATTTTCCCGACTATAAGGCACACTCAAAAGAGATACATTTGACAGTCCTTCTTATAACCTTTGTGGGCATTATAAACCACGGAATATAATGGATAAGTTGGGAAATGCATACACTATGTGTAGGTGTTACTGCACAAGACTTTACTGTAACAGTATACTATTGTATTTGAGCAATGATTTATAAATCGCTGGTCATCACTGACCAAAATTGCATAACCTTGTATGCAATTGTATTCAAACCCGGGTCGCAGTGGTTACGGCGTTGACACTTTACCTCTAGACCATTAGTGGTTCGCATGACATACATTTCAAAAAGGCATTTGAGAGTATTTTTACTCGGTGCCAGAAAAACTAATTTGCAAAGTGCATTTTCTTCTGCATTCTGAGAGGTTAAACGGTCTCACCACGTATTTATCTGAGAGTCAATAATGTTGCCAAAGACAGAAAACAGAAAGAATTTCAACAAAAGACCATACAAGCTGATTTACGTACATGTTCCTATTAATCGTTATTGACACACAGGAGGAGAAGTTGTGAGACTACTTAACCCATCAGAATGCAGAACAAAATGCACTATGCAAATCAGTGTTTCTAGCACGATGACTAAATATAATGGGAACATGAGATAGCTCTAATTTATTTTCATATGTTGATTACACCATTAGTGGTGTAGTGGTACTTTGTAGTTTTTATCAGAAACACTTATCGACTGATCAATCACTGCACTAATCTATATACCTAAGTGTACACCGAGCATAAGGAGTGTATAAAGAGCCCAACAGTTATTCTTAAAAAAGCACAAAAGCTCTTAGTGTAGTCTCCTCTGAGCCTTATGTATGAAAATTAAGACTATTATCATCTAGTGTGGTTTCAAGTGTGGATAACACTTACTAAGGTATGGATTAACCATCATCCAAACCATGATAAACTTGGACGGTTGAAAGCATACTTTTTGTGTATCTGATGCCCACGTTGTCGTCTTCTTCAGTTGCCTTGTCTTGCTTGCTTGGCTTTGTATTGAGTCTCTAAGGACGTATAATTGTATAAGAAGTACTCCCCACATCAGACCTTTGCACCCCAGGCTTTGTGTCAACGAAAGCTGATACCTCAAAGCTTTGTTTGTTTATCAGGTAAAATCATTATGGGGAGCGGACCCAGGGTTTTCCACCTGGTGTGCAGGCCTCTCTCAACTGGGGATTACTATAAGGAACATCTGCTCAGGGGCAAACGTCGACGTCATTTGGAATAGAATGACACGTAACGTGCGTCACCTCAATCAATTGTCATAACTTAGGTCAGTTGTTCTAAGCAAGTTTTTTAAATTATTATTTCAGCTTGTTTTATGTTTTCTACGTGTGTGTGTGTGTGTGTACGTTAGTTGTGTGTTTATTTTACTACGTACTGAAAAATACTTATTTTATGTACTATTCTTATTGTTATTTTAATGAACTTCCCCAACAATTGAACACATACGTCTAGATCCCGCCAAAGCCTCACATCCGCATTCCCTTTCCCCTCCTCTGCCTCATCTATCCCAACCCAAGCTCAGCTGGGCGTCACAGAAATTGTAGCCATGTGTTACGCTGTGTCAGGTACTATTAGTGGCTGTTAGGTGGCAGCCTCCATCACTCTGTGCCTCTTCGTGTCCACTCCAGGGGTGAGCCAGTGCAATTGCTTTACACATACATACACACTTGGACACAAAATTCGGTGCTCTGACAGGGGGGCCTGACTGGCATTGACACCACCGTGTTGCGAAAAGACGGTCCAAGAGGATGTAAAGCTGGAGAAAGGGGGACCCAGGTGGTCGTGCAGACACTCCACAGGGTGTTATTCCCTGTAAAGATGAGCAGGGGGAGATGTTTATGGGCTTGTGTGTCCCCCAGGTGGTGGCGTGGGCATGTCCCCAGGTGTCCACTTGGGAATAATACATATGCCGTGCAGTGACAGTGGCCATGGATAGTTGAGCGTGGATTGATTGTGGCAGGGAAAACATAGTGAAAAATCCCTCAAAACGATCAGAAATAATTCCGTTTTCCCTGGGAGAAAATGTATCTCAATCATTAGATAGTATTGTGTAGTTTGCTTGTAGCAATGTTTCATATTTTCCAGACTACAAGGCAGATGTAAAAACCCTAAATTGGCCAGAAATTTAAAAGTGTGCCCCTATTACCCGGTGCGCTTTAGACACTGTGGAATATGGATCTGATGGGAAATGCAAACAGTATGTATACGTGTGAGTTACTGCACACGGTTTTACGGTATTATTGCATTAGTGGCTGACAACAATCCCAAATCATTGTATGCAACGTGAATCAAAACGGGTCAGGGCTGTTAAAAAGCTATGGATGGCACCGGGCCATCAGTGATGCAGACAACATATGAAAAGGCATTCACTTTTATTTCAACACCACACCATTTGACTCACGGTACTAGAAACAAATGTTAGAGAATGGAGAAACCAGACAGTTGTGCTAAGAGATATAAATAAACGCAAAGTCCGGTTCCTCATTATATAAACCAAACAGCTCTTTCCCTCATTATGCTTTTTACATTTACTTATTTATTTTAGGATGACTTTTTTTCTCCATTCTCTGAGAATCATTTCTGGGAAAAACAGTGTGATAATGAGAAAACAAACAAATGCCTTTTTATATGTTACCTGTATTGTTACAGGTTTTTTGGGTAGATTTCAGAGCTCTCACGGCTGCAACCCGTGTTCGATGCCTGTTGCATGCAATGTTTTGCGATTTTGATTAGGGACAAAAGCGACTTATAAATTATTGCACAACGGTTATACATGAATAAATATGGTTTACCATACTGTGGTTGTTCTTAAACAAGTTAAAATGTAATATGATTTAAAGTCCACTGCGCCTTACAGTGTATATTAAAAATATATAGACAAAAAAAAAAAAAACATTGGGAGGGAGCACCTTATAATCCAATGCGCCTTATATAGTGCGGAAAATACTGTATTTGTAATGCATGTAAAAACACATTCAAAGTTTATTTATTAAGCAATAATTGCAACTAATGTAGGATTAACTTTAAATAGTTAACCCTACTGTATGTGACATGGTTTAACATAGGCCCACATCATGAAAAAGTGATGAAGACAACGAAAGGTTTAGGAGAGCAGTGAGAATTTTGACCCCCTGCAGACTTGCCCTTCTCTTGCCTGTTCCAGTGTGAAAGTGACAACTCGCCCTTAGTCAACATGGCTCACGTCGGTTTCGCCGTTTGCTCTTTCTCATTACCTCCATCTGCTCTGTGTCTCAACCTTGAACTTTCCCCACAATGCATTCAAAAGTCTTGGCATTTGATACCGCGATATCATTCATAACAATTAAAGTATTGTATTTGCAATTAAGAATGATTAAAACTGATAGTAGACTACAGAGCAAAAATCTTGTTCTGTCGTAAAATAATTTTGACTACTTTCAGTATTATTCGTTTCTTAATAGAGTAGTAAAAATAATATAGAGTGATACGTGTCCATACAGGATCAATTCATTACGCGTATCTACATTTGTTTGTATCCGGAGTAAATTTTCTGAATAACTGAAAACCACTTTATCCGTTCCTGGCCTCCCTAAAGCATCCAAGTTAATCCTAAATAGCTGTACAACACGTCTTTCTGATCACTGAGAACACATTAAAATAGTAATTGAACCTTAAAATACAGTAATGTAAATGTAAATGGTATGCATTTGCGTTTTTCAAGTCAATGAAGACTTCCCAAAGACCTTTACAATGTGCTTCACGCGTTTCCCTTTTACACACTAACTAACTGATAGCAGCGACAGAAATGGAAGGCAACTACCTGCTATGGGGGCATTAGGGATTCAGTGTCTTGCCCAAGGACGATTCGACAAATAACACGGACGTGCCGGGAATTGAACCTGCGACATCTTGATCCCAAGACAAGCGCTCCACCTCCTGAGCTAAAATGGTAATAAAATGACTTTAATTAGAGCTATCACAATAATATAAGGAACAGTGTGTAATAATCTGGTCCTCCAAGGGGTACAAAAACTTCCATTCAGTTAAGAAAATGATTTGAATAATAAGCAAAACTACATTGTCAAATAAGTAAGTGATTATTTAAGAAGCACAACATTACTGTTTCTGCAAGTCAACTTTACTGGTAAAACAAATGACCGATTTTACATTTTTTTAAAACTATTTTTTGTGTACTTGTCAGGACTAGAACGGATACATGACCCAATCACGTTACGTTTCTCACAAGTTTTACGATCCGGTGTTCGCTGGACGCGGGAAGCAAGTCGCTCTTGTTCTCGGATAGTGCTCCGAACGCGGAAGCGGATCTTCCGTTGCGAGCGATGGCGGTGCCAGGGACGGGAAAAATGGGTCGGTAGCCAGGACTGGGAGAGCAAGGCGTGGTCGGGGTCGTAAGTGAGTCGTAAGCCAGAATGTGAGAGAAGACGTAGTTGGGGACAAAAAGAGGTTGTAAGCCAGGACAGGAGAGCAGACGTAGTCAGGATCAAAACGGGTCGAAGCCGGGGACAGACGGGAGCAGAAAACAGGACAAGTGGGAGTCACGGTCAAAAAAGACTTGCCTAGTGTTCACTGAGGTTCGCAGATGGACTGACTCAAAGGGGACAGACAGTACTGGGTTCAAATACTGACAGGGAGCCAATAAGAACGTGCAGCAGTTGGCGCCAAATGAGGGGGCACAGGTTATTCCAATCGGTAATCATGGCAGTACTGTTACCCAATGCTAAATCTATTGCACCCTGGTCATCCTCGAAGGGGTATTACAATTTATGAGGCCCCTTCTTAAGGTTTCTTTTTTCCTCATGCTGAGGTTTTGAGTTTTACCTTGCCCGCATGTTGGTTTAAGATCAGGGGATGATGTAATTGTAACCCTGTGCAGTTATTTGAGACTTCTTTTGATTAAGGGCTATTCAAGTAAATGTGACTTGACTTTTCCAGAATTTTCAAACTGAAAATGTGGCAATCCTCTGGGATTAATACATTGTGATTAATTTATAGTCCACAAGTAAAACATAAAGGTTGTGTTACTGTTAAAAATGTAAGTAAAACAATTTATGGACTTCCCATGTCCTCTTTGATGTGAAATAAAGCAATCAAAAATACACAGTTGGTGAGTGTTTTATTGGTTGCCAACAAATAGAGTCCACACAATAATACCTACACAAGTAATTGTCTTTCTACAGCCTACAGGGCCCTGAGGTCCTTTTTGCACAGCAAAGGCTTTGCTCATAAACTTCCTGATTCAAAAATTTGATATTGCGGCGGGACCGCTATTGTTGCTCGTCCAATTGGCCGACTGTCATTGTGTTAGAGCGTGACTAAATCAGATGTTCTTCACATTGCGCCACCTTATTATGTTACCTTTTTAAAATCACAACATGATCTGACAACACTCAGAGGGAAATGATTCATCTTCTGCCCTTGAAAAGTGAATAATCTTAAGTGGAACACGAACTACTCCACTGACAAGAATTTAGCGTGAGATTATTTTTCATCTTTCACGCCCATCCACCTTATAAACCACATACTTACTTATTTAAACTTCAGATGTAATTGTGTCCAAAATATGCTTCAGGCATATATATTTTTCTGTTCCTCAGATACTCACAACCACCTTTGAGGAACTCCAACAAACAACAAAGACCATTTTACGGTAATTCTGAGTGTAATTCCGGGAATCTGACAGCGTGGTTTGTCATTTCCTATTGGATTAAGTTCTGCTCAACAACATAGCGGTCTTTGCCTGTGTTTTCCTGTTGCTTTTGGCTTTCTGCCAAATTCTGCCAACAAATCACGTTTTATTTCATTGATGTATTTTTGGATGAAATTGCACCAGACAAGGGAGCATCGTATTTATCCAGGTATAAATAAAACCCTGTATTAAATAACATACATTCCAGACTGTAACCTGCTACTTTTTTTTGCTACATTTTAAAAACTGAGGCTTTAAATACCGTGTGGCTATTTTTTTTTCTTTTTTGTGACGCCACTTTTCCACAACGCATGCACTCTCTTTATAAACATCACGGTGAAGGAACATGTGTGATGCCCTTCGATAGAAATTATTCCATGTTATTGCAAATAATATTATTAGAATACAGAACAGGAGCAAAACGGAAGGTTTGACAGTACTCTATTACATATTTTCAATGTACACAAAATGTTGCAACTTTTTCACCCACAAATCAAGTCTTCAATTTACACATACATATTGAAAAGCAGTGGAAGTTATCTATCAGAAACGCTACACTTTTTCCGTATTATCAGCGCAAATATGATGTTACTGAAGTTTTCTTTAACCCTTTAAATATCATAACAAAGAAATGCAACTGGTCCATTACCACGGAAACCACAGATGACAACACGAAAAGACACGTCTGTATTCCAATCTGGCACTATTCTCCACAGTGGGGTTTCCCCTTTGCTGTCGTCTACAAATATAAGGCTCACATTTAATGCAATGCGGCCCTCAATTGCATTGTCTTTCAATGCAGTAGTAAATATGTGACCTGATCTTCTTTAATGAGTCACATTAGGGCAAATATCAATTTTGGGTTTTTTGAAATAGATTATAAGTATATGAAGGGCGGCACGGCAAAGAAGTTTTTAGCACATCCGCAACACAGTTCTGATGTCATGAGTTCAAATCCAGCGATCAGTCTTCGTGTGCGGAATTTGCATATTCTCCCCATGTATGCTTGGGTTTCCTCCAGGTACTCCTGTTTTGTCCCACATCCTAAAAACATGCACTTCAGTTTAATTGGCCAGTCCAAATTGCTCAGAGATGGCTGGGATGGGCTCCAGCACGCCCACGACCCTGATGAGGCCAGGCGGTGCAAAAAAATGGATGGATGAATGGATGGATGATGGATGGATGGATAAGAATAAAAAATGAGCTTTAAAATTATACCATTGTCAAAGCTTTATGATGAACTATGTTGAAGATATGGACATGTGAATTAAGGCCTAACAAAAAAAATCACGTTTAAAATGTTCTTTGCTTTTTTTGGTGTAATTGGTCTAATTCAAAAGTTAACAGAGGCATTGGTAAACATATAGAAAATAGAATTAAACGGACTAAAAGACATGTTTAGCACATATATTAAATACACATTAAAATAACTTTTGTTTTGTTTATCAAAATAAAAAATATTAAATTTAATGGCTGTTTTTGTTGCTTTCCCTATTCATTTAGATTATGAAACTCACGTAAAGTGTTTTTGAATGTCATGTCCTTCAAAATAGTGTAAGAAAATGTTAAAAAGTATTTTCTTCATGATTTTCCTGTTTTTTTTTTCTCAGTTGTCGGCCTGTAGCTAAAAATAGAACGTTGTGACTTGCGACTCATTTCGGCAGAGTAGGTCACATGTGTGCTGGTCTTTGTAATCGCCATTTTGAACTGTCACATGATCCGAAAACACAAGACGTAAACTACGCGGAACAGAAAAGAAAATCACACGTCTGATATGCAGGTGCTTAAAATGTTTGACATTGACGTGAATTTGTTAATTTTTACGGCCGTTTAAACCCGTGCATCTAGTACATAGGCAAAATTGAGTTCGGCTCTTAAATGCGAGCATGCAACTTTGAATCAGGTGTGCTCTGTAGTCCAGAATTTACAGTACAGTATGTGTTTTTTAGTAGTAGTTTTCAAGTCACTTCACACCATGTTAATACCTAAAAAAACTTGTTGACTGACAAAAAAATTAACCATATTTGGTTTTAATTTATTTACGTTTCACATGGTCCTTTCACCTAGCGAGCTGCTGTGATGTGTGTTTATAATGTTGGTCCTCTTTGAAAGGGACAGACCTTATTAGCGTTTGTTTGTCCCCAGCAAATGACAAGGGAGTTAAACTAAACATGAAAGAACTCTGCAGTAATTGGCATGGAGCGATTAATGATCATCAGAATCGTGGCTCCATTGGCTTTAATCAAATGGCATGCGAAAATGGCCCTCTATATCCACATCAATTTCAAAGGGTGCGTTTGTACGCTTTTTATTCAAATGTGGTACGCAGAGAAGTCATTTTAAAACTGCTGTTACACCGTCAATCAAAACACAACTGCTTAGCAGAATTTATGATTGTATTGGATATCATTATACTCCTCAATTAGTCATAATACTGAGTAGACAAAGCCAATAAGTAGTAAAAGGTTTTGGACTAATCATTTGTAATTATTTCAAGCAACAAGCCAATCAATCCTTCATTACATAACATAGCTCTGCTTGTAGTTCTCTGTAGCAATCAAATTTGGTTAATGTTGTTAGACTTTCAGGGGTGGGCGATACTCGGAATGTTGATGTCCATCCGGTCCAAGAACAAATACAGTAGTATCAGTTTTGATCCAAACCAATATTTTTTGCCTGGGAAAGTGTTGATTATTGAAGAATTGAACCCTTGCCCCTTGAGTTAGTTTATGATTATGATAAGCACAGCACAAGGATCTTAGGTGCTAAAATCGTTTTATTTGATTATTGAATAACGACGTTGCAAACTTTAAAGCCACAGCGTGTTGGATTTGACCACCGGATGGCATCGTGTTGTCAGGTGCAAGTGAAAGCCTATGCCACAGTGCACAGTATGGCGAATTGCTACTGTACAAACGTGGCGAAGACCTAAATGGGGATTTCACTGAGTAAAAGCAATACAAATTTCTTGATCTAAAATTTTTTTAATAAAAATAACATTGGTATGATGGTCTGTGAATTTTTGCCCAGTATTCAAATCATGCTTGCTTCTTTTAACTAAAACAATATTACATACTGTCCCTTTAGAGTGTGAAAAATAATTAATTGAAATATAGAAATATATTTGTTACAGCTGTTTCAGGACAAAAGACAAGAGAGTCAAACAAAAAAGCAGCGAAGTAATGAAATTAAAAATACAGTATAACAATGTGAACACGACAACTAAAATACTTTAAAAACCATTGCACATTTTTTGAGAATAAAGTAAGTAATGCAAATAAATTGTCAATTGTATCCCATTGGTATATGTTGACATAGTGACAACAGATTTACATATTTTTGTTCAGGAACAGTAACATGATAACATTTTTGGTTGCACCTCGTTCTTTTACCAGATAAATTACACCTTGCATTGTCCTTTTCTGTAGTTGGAAAAGAAAAAAAAAACACACACTACTCCCTGCGTCCTGTTTGCCTGTCATTTTTAGGTTCTGGTTAGGGTGGCTGCATAGATTTAGCCCCCTCTTTTGGATGCATTAGCTGGCCAGGTAGGGAGAGGAGCTAAGAAAGTGCTTGTAACTTAGGTATAAACTTTGAGAGTGGCCCATGACTCTGGGCGAGGCAGAACTGGACTGGGCTATCTACATAGAGAGGTAGCTCTTTTAGGGAAATTGGTGAAGGACAGTAGTATCAATCTGATTCAAGTATTTGATGTTATTGATAATATGGATATTTGGATTGATCCGCCCACCCTTAATACCTATAGGTTTTCTATTACCTGAATGGATTGTTTTTGTTCGGTTAGGAGATGGGTTTACCACAGCCCTGATTAGACTGACATACTATCCAATATGGATCTTGTTTAAACTGATCTCAAAGGTAATTTTTACGGATTCGAAATAGACTCTGTTAAGTGTGACTCGGATGCAGTGGTTTATTTTATTGCTCGTCTGAGAAAAATCTGTTCCTGTGTGATTGTTGAGAGCAGGTCGGGTTTTAACACCGCTACTGCACATTTATGAACTACAGAGCTTTCCCTCAGCCTGGATTTATTGGAGGTGAAAGGTTCCAAATCCCTCTTTAGATGGGTTGATCCGCTGAGGCCCATTATGCTTCTTCCATGTGACAGACTAGATGCTGAGAAGCAGTTGGAGCACAGCACAGGGGACTTCAAAAAGAAATCCAAATTCAACTTGAGCATGTGTTGAACTTGTTACATATATTGTGCCTATTTTTTATGTTCTGCAATACAGGTAGCATTCAATGACTTAAAACACAATAGTGCCTCATTTGCCATTTTTTAAACAGCCCAGTGGGGTTTGATGTTCCAGTCGCACAATTCCGTTTACACATGCGCATTTTTAAGATGAAGCCATTTTGAATTGATAAGTTATTATGTCTACCATTATGTATGTGGATCCCTTAACAACTAGGGTCTTAGGGGCACCATTTCCTGAGGTGTGTCTTGGGTAAGTATAGTCTTGTGGCACCCATCCCTCTCCAGGCAAACAAATGTTTCGAACTGTTTTTTTCTCCTAGGCTGTACTTATATACATTGCCTTTGCATAGCATAAACTGCAGGTAAGGCTGGTTGCGTACCTACTGCTATACAACTTAAAAAAAAAATATTGTCCACTCCTGCAAACTTATATAACTTTCTTTGTTACAAAGTATTTTTATTAAAATATTACCTACTATACAAAAAATGATGACTACATTACATTACAATAGATTACCAGAGTATGAGAGGACCTTGTTCCTAAATCAAAGAAGTCCATGTATTCACTTTCAGGGCAATCTTTCTACTTCGCATATACAGGACTGTCTCGGGAAATGTGAATATTCTGATACAATTCCTTATTTTCTTTAATGCATTTGAAACACAAATGTCATAATTCTGTTTTCATTACCTATCAACTGAAATATTACAAGTATTTTATTGGTTTAATATTGCTGATTATGGCATACACTCAAATATCAGAGAATCATGAAAACGTATACTTGCAGGCTATTGAACTAATCAAGCATATTAAAACAATAGACAAGTTGCAATATTGTTGGGTAATTGTAATGATTCTAGAATGAATTACATTTTATGAAATGCAGCATAAACCACAAAAATCACAATATTCTCATTTTCTGTAACAGTCCTGTAAATTATGTGTCGGGTACTTTGTAGTGAGTACCGAGCTAAGATCAAACCCTAAATTCAATACTGTAAGCCGACATGCTAACTGCTCCTTTGACATTAAGACACTGCTGTAAACCAAAAAACAAACTACAAAAAAACAGTATGCAGTTCAAAAAGGATTATTATGTCCAAAGTTCTCAAAGGAAGAGTGTATATACAGTATTAGCAGCAAAGCAATATAGCTCAGGGCAACAGTCCTGTCCCCATAGAGAAAGCTGAAATTGACTGCTCAAAAACCAGGGACAGAAGTCATTACCTCTAGCAGTTGATCAGAAGACAAATAACAAACAATTGAGTGGATGATGGACAACAAGAATAGATTCACGGGTCCAAACAAGGTCAAACGTTTCATTCTAACCCGCTAAGCACAACAATGCTTTAAACTACCGAATCAAGAATAATGGTTATGTGCGGGATAATTCCGAGCACAACCTTGGGGAGGTTGTTAAGGACGTGTGCGATATCCAATCGGTGTATAGTTGAGGAGATGAAACTAGAAGGACAGAAAACAAAGTTAAGGGAAACGATAATGGCGAAAACATCCACTGGCGCTAAAATTGCATTAAAGTTTTTACGTCTCGTTTTAGTTCTCGTAGCGTATTTGGGACAACGGGTCAGGTGTATCGACATTTCGTTCTGTGTACATTGTTACAAAGAATGACAATACAAAGGAAATTATTATTATTATTATTATTATTATATGTTAACAAATTCTTGTTGGCTGTTCACGTTCGCAGATCCCTTCAACACCTGGGTCGTCAGGGCAAGTCAAGTCATGTCAAGTCATGTTTATTTGTATAGCCCTTCATCACAAAGAGTCTCAAAGGGCTGCATAGATCAAATACTATTGCAAACTACAGACTATTATGACACCATCCCCTTATATTGTCAACATAAAATATAGGTTATTCATATGCTATAGAATAGAAGTGTGTTTTAAGCTTAAATTTAAACATTTCCACTGAGGTTGCAGATGGAATCTCATGGGGAAGAGCATTCCACAACACCGGGGCCTGAATGGAGAACACTCTCGAACGAGGGGATCTCTTCTTGGCTCTTGGGATCACGAGTAGACCAGCATTTTCAGAGCGAAGGCTACGGACCGGAACATAGGGAGAAATTAAATCTTAAAGATATGACGGACCAAGTCCATGCATGATTTTGTATACTAGTAACAGAACCTTAAAATCACATCTTAAGCTAACAGGGAGCCAATGCAGGTTAGCTTAAATCGGGTAATGTGATCAAACTTTCTTGTCTCAGTTAAAAGCCTCGCTGCAGCATTTTGTACTAGCTGAAGGCTCTTGATTTTGGACCGGAGGGTAGTGCGTTACAGTCATCGAGACGGGAGGTAACAAACGCGTGAATTATAATCCCCGCATCCCACTGAGACAACATAGGGCAAATTTTAGCAATGTTGCGAAGGTGGAAAAAAGCTGTTCTAGTAATATTCTTAACGTGTGTTTGAAAGGACAGATCGGGGTCAAGTATGACACCTACATTTTTGACTGAGTCACTCTGGGTGATATTACATTTGTCAATGTTCAGAGCAGTTTTTGAGAACAAGTCTCGGCATTTAGATGGACCAATAACTAACAGTTCGGTCTTTTCAGACTTAAGGCGCAAGAAGTTGAGTGACATCCATTCTTTTCCTAACTAGTTAACTGTAGCAGCAAGATGGCAATGCTGTCAGCCCTAGATGCAATTAATGCAAATTTCTTGACCCACAAGTATTTTTAAAAAATGCCTTTTTGTATGGTAGTTCTTGTATTTATTTGTATTTTATTTATTTAATCAAGTTTTTTTTTTCAATAAATTGGGCGTATTACCACTAGGGAGCGCTGAAAGATACCTTTGAACAATGTTTTGTGGTCATTATGGTTTGGTGTATATGTTCATAGCCTACTTCCGGCGCCGTCGCGAATGGCAGCCGCTCCAGCAGCTCCCGTGTTATTTTCGTTACTTTTGTGATTTATTGTTTTTTTGCTTATATCTTCAGTGTTTTGTCTTGCAACACTTGCAGCACTTTGTATTACTTTATATTGTATTCTCTTTGCTTTATTATTGTATTGTTCTCAGCTCAGGGATGCTGCTGGAAATGTGAATTTCCCTGCGGGGATGAATAAAGTATCTATCTATCTATATATATTTGAATATTTTTGGCACAAAGCTGATAAAACACCTATGGTGAAAGATAAAAAAGGATCATAAGGCTTAAAGGGCTTTCAGCATTCACAAAATTCCAATAAACCAAACTCACTGAACATATCCAGGAACTAGTGTGTAAACATGACTATGTACTGATGTATTTACAATTAGTTGAATACCAATGATAACCCATAATGGGATTCTTGACCACAAATGATTACACAAAAACAAGCATTAGCTGGACTACGCAATCAAGAATTGCTTGTGTAATAAAAATCATCTAATGCTTAAGTAAGCAAACGCATGGCATCTAACTAAGCTACAAAAATGTTTATGGTAACCTGTGTTGTGTCTATGAGTGACCATTGAAGTGTTGACTCCAGACAGGCCATTAGTTAAATAGGCACAGCATACGCTATGCATCCTGAGAACTATTTATCCAAAAGCCAAACTAATCAATTAATCTTTGAAATAACACATGTTACTAGATTTGGACAAGCTGCGAAGCTCACTTCCATTAATAATATGAGAATGTGAGGACTCATTACCCAATGCATTCCAAAAATAGACCCATTGAAATGCCCCCTCAAAAAATAAAATGCAAATGTGAAGGCATCATTAAAGTGAGTGGTTGTAATAGATTTCCACAAGGTAGTCACAAAGCGTCCTACAAATATTTCTATTCGAGTAGAACCATCCATTAATGTATAATGTCTTCTCCTTTAAACGTACGCATATATTATGTCCTAGTCTTGATTTAGTTGTTTATCCCGAGCGCTAAACAGTGCCAACCCTTTCTGACAAATGACATTTCAACTCTTTTGTGTAGATCCAACATTGCTTGCCTTAATTGTGCTTTAAGACTGAAGCACCGGTTATTAATCAAGTAGTGTCAAGGGAGCCACGCCTTCCTTGCATAGAAAACAATAAATTACAAAATTATACTCATATTTACCCTAAGTAGGTCTTCAATGTAATTGGTATGTTATTAGGCCAATGGCTTTTAGTCTGTAGCTAAGTAATTCAATTAAAAAGTGAAGTATAGATCTGTCGGATAAACAAACAAAGCAACCGCAATATAACAGAAATTCATGGGGCTGCCTGGTTAAGTAGCTCATTATTTTCAACCTTCTTTGAAAAGAATAAGCTACTCTATGAGCGTTATACTGAACCAGATTTTATTGTACACGCCGGGATCTATAGAGCAGTCCTATCAATCCACTATGAATGTATTGTGTTGGCTCGATAATTGCACTGGCTGACACCAATGGTGAGCCACAATTACAACAATATACCGTATTTATTTGCGTATAATGAGCAAAAAGTTTTACTGAAAAAGTAAATTAAGTTTTAGGGTGTTATAAACAAAGTCTGGGGTGACTCATTTAAATCTCTTAGGATATTATTTGCACAATGATTTTTTAGATGTCAGTGACCATAATCGCAAAACACGTCTCTCGACCCACAAAACACCTCCAGTCCATTTTTAGGAACAATATCCAAGTCACTTGCATGGACGATCTAAAATAAATGATTGTCGAGGGGTCATGCGCATATCTGAGATAATTGTTTGTGGTTGTAGCAGTAATAATAATAACAAGGCTTAGAAGCGCATGCTCAAGCGAACTGATTTGAACTCATACGTTTTGGAACATCACGCCACACACCACAAGTGAGATGCATCCAATGTATTTTAACCTTCAGTTCAACAGCAGTGACGATCTCTTTGGACCACTCCGCCAGCCCCATGTTTTGAGTTTCAATTTAGATAAAACATTTCACTTTTAGTTTGCGAAAAAATGGTTAATCGAAACATTTAAGTTATTGAAACAAACAGGTCCAACCAACAGTAGCTAGCTAGCCAATCATATTGCAGGGCAGACGTAACTCGATTTTAAATATGAATTTCGAACGTAGCCAACTGGATTTCATTAGCAGGAAGGTGGATTTCATATCAAACTTAATGTTGGCGGACCATGCTAACATTAAGCTTTCACATTTTGGAATACGCAGGGTTTGTAAAGGTGCATCAAAGATTGAAAATTGCTTGAATTTTAGGTGAAGTGCTTGAAATCTTGCTTTGTTATTCAGGATGTCCGCTTAAAAACGACGACACTGCATTGTGGTGGCTTCGCTTTGCCATTGCATTTCTTCTTCCCTCGTTATTAACGACAGTTAGTTTGTATGGCATTGATCCATAAAGAGTGATCGCCCCCGTGGGTAATGCCCTGGAGGACAGGTGCATGCTACACTTTACCACTGCATTTTGAGATGCGTATTAAAGCAAGGATTACGCCTAAATTGTGGACATTTTTTATGGGCCAAGCAAAAAAATTAAGGTAGCATTTCCAAGTGCAGGGACAGCACGGTGGCGCAGTGGTTAGCGCGTGTGCGGCACAGTTCGGAGGTCATGAGATCAAACCTCCTTTGCGGAGTTTGCATGTTCTCCCCGTTCTTGTGTGGGTTTCCTCCGGGCACTCCGGTTTCCTCCCACATTCCAAAAACATGCATGTCAGGATAATTGTCGGGTTCAAATTGTCCCTAGGAATAAATAAGCGAGTGAATTGTCTGTCCTTGTGTGCCCTGCGACTGGCTGGAAACCAGTTCAGGGTGTCCCCTGCCCACTGCCCAAGGATGGCTGGGATGTGCTCCGGCACCCCCGCGACCCTACTGAGGATAAGCGGTGCAGATAATGGATGGATGGATAGATGGAGGTTTTAACGGCATATGTCTTGATAAATGGAATGCAATATTAAAAATCCCATGTGTATATATTTGATACATTTAAGCCTCTACAAAATACATGATCCACACCAGATTTATTATTTTTATGGTACTGAATAAATTGGCAAATTGGCCTTAAAAGACCTTTAAATTGATTGAATTTGGATGAATTTAGCTGTGTACAGACACTGATATATGTTCCTGCTTAGTCAATATCAAAACAAGATGGACTATTTTATTTATTTTCACAACCAATATATTTTTCAGCATTACCAAAACAGGTGCTGTTTTATGTCGAGGCCCGCCTGCAAAACCTTCATTTATTTCAGAGTCAGTAGACATGTGTTTATTTTTCAACTTTGGCCAAACGAATAAACTATCTTCTAAAACGCCAGCTTGAGCAACGAGTGCACTTTTTTTAGAAACAGACATATGGCGCGAGTTCAGATGAAGGTTAGATTCTCTGAGTGAGTCGCAAATAAATAAATAAAAAACATGTCCACCATAACCGCTTTGGTTTTCGCCCTGAGTCATGCTCGAGCCAAAACATTTCTATCATTTCAATGGATGCCAACTTACAAAGCAATTTGTTGAAGGTCAGCAGAATACGTGATAAAAGTGTAGTCTTGTTAAGCATCTATCAAAGGCTGATTTGGATTTTGAGCAAATATGTAGTGACAAAAATACACAATGAGTTCAGAGTAATGGCTTTAGGCAGGGATATTGGTTTGGGTAATACAGTTAATAGCCCTTGGAACTGGGGGCTCTTTTAGGCAGATATGAGAACCAAAGCCGGCTGTCATATTCACAGATGAGAGCATGCATTAGAGCAAACTCTATTTAGTAAAAGACAATTCAATTAAGGACTATTCAGAGACCCTGGATTATTTCCCAGCGGGCATCTGCTCAACTGAGGCAATATTCAGATTTCATTGTGTTTTCAAAGTAGAGAAATGTCAGCGGCTGGCTCCGGTAGTGGTCGGGGGACCTGTATGGACATTTTTGTTTCAGCAGTCAAATAAATGAAGACGGAATTCTCTCACTATAAACACAATGTACAGAAACAATATTGCATGGGTGGCGCATCAACATTTATCTTCTGACCCAAATGCTAGATTTATATTTGGTTTTATGACTGACCATTTTTCATTTTTATAACTGCAATGATAAAAATACACAATGGCATTCTTTGGAAAGCAGTTTGAATAGGGGTGGGCCATACTGGTATTTTTGGTATCGAGCTGACACAAGTACGTACAGGTTAGTATCGATTTTTACCGATCTGATATGTATTTGCCTGTAAACCTCATGATCATTGAATATTTTAACTCCTCCCCCTTGAGTTACCCTATAATCACGATAAAAACAGCATAAAAATTGTATATTTTCATGAAATGAGTACAATGCAAAATTTAATAGTACAGGATAAAGAAAATGGATATTTGGGTTCAAATTGTTTCAGAACAAAAGTCAAGAGAGTCAAACCAAAAAAAGAAGCAATGTAATGCAAATATAACCAGGGCAACATGGTGACTATAATACCTCCCATCTTACAGTATTTTCAAATTGAAATCAAGGTGCAAATAGTGTTAACTATACGATGTACACATCTTTAACAATATAATAAATATAATACTTCGACAAAAACAACTGTTTCAGAACAAAAATCAAGTGAGTCAAACCAAAAAAGCATCAATGAAACAAGAATGCAAATAGTGTATAACAATGTCAACAAAAAATCTTGATTTCTGGA
Source organism: Urocampus carinirostris (assembly GCF_059441175.1). Lineage (NCBI taxonomy): Eukaryota > Metazoa > Chordata > Actinopteri > Syngnathiformes > Syngnathidae > Urocampus > Urocampus carinirostris. The sequence continues at coordinate 31,614,503 of NC_142350.1, forward strand.
CTATGAGGCACACCTAAAAAACCCAAATTTGCATGGATTTAATAGTGCACATCATAATCCAGTGCAACTTTATAGAGCCAAAAATATGGCAAATACATTGGGAATGCATACCTACAACACAATGCTTCTACATACAGTAATCATTTATGAACCAATTGATTCATTGTAGTTGTGAGACCAGATTCCCGAATATTTATGGTCTATGAATGTGCCTTATATACGTAAAAAATATTTGAAAAGGTGGTATTTTGGAATTTGAGTCTTATCATCAAGTGTGCCTTATACTCTGGCAAATATGATACCTTCCATTTCTTTAGTTCCATTGCACAATATTTTGAAAATAAAATCAGTACTGTAGTGCAAAAAGTGAAACTACAATTGGATCAAATTAGAAAGTTATAATATATTTATAATCGTAGCCATATTATTATCGTGATAGTCAAAATGGGAGTACAGTATCGATACAGTAGTACCAACCCGATTCAAGTACTCGCTCAGTATCAATAATATCGATGTTTGGATAGCTCCGCCCACCCTAAGTTTTCAATATTTTCTTTGAAAGTTAAGTCACCTCTGATAGACAGCTGTGACACATTATGAAGACTTTGTCGAGTTGTCCAGTTGTCACTTACAATATATGCTGTACAAGTGTAAAATATCTTGCGTTACAACAAAAATAAGGTATATGTGTGGACTCCAGACTTGGTCAGTATATTGAAGCATACAGGATATATGCATACACATGTTACACATATCATGAGTCCACACCTGTCTCAACAAGAAACCAGAGACCCTATGCGTGCATCCAGGAGCTAGGTGGCATATCAACAATGTAACTGCGTCACAGATAGCTATGCATGCAGTCTCCTAACAAATTACAACGGAATGTGAAATGCCAGCAAATCATTTCACAGTTTGCTTCTGACCTCTTAAACCTTTACTAGCGCATCTAAACCTAATCAGTGTGGCTACAAACCCGAGACCCGGAAGATTTCACGCAAAGCTATTTCACGGAAATCAGAAACATAGTTGTGTCTTGCTTTTTGAGGGGATCTAAATTTTAGGCTTCCTTTTGGAAGCTCTTAGTTGTATTTTTTACCATCAAACAGATTTGTCGCTTGCAAAAAAGTCTGTATAAATCAATACATTTTGGCATTCTCAGCAACGGTATTAAACATAGTACTTTAAAGCAAACACCTAATGAAGACTTAAAACAGAATATAAAGATAAAAGACTGCCAGTAAATAGGCAAAATATTTACATTGTAGTGTTATGAGACAGGCTTATATTATAACAATAGTGTTGGTTGGTTGGTTGGTTGGTTGGTTGGTAGTTTGGTTGGTTGGTTGGTTGGTAGTTTGGTTGGTTGGTTGGTTGAATCCCTTAACCACTATGGTCGTAGGGACACCATTTCCCGTGGTGTCTCTTGGGCAAGTACAGCCAGGTGGTAGTGTAGTGAACAAATTATGCATTGTAACAATGATGCAATGAAATGAAATGATCTGCATTTATATAGCGTTTTTCAAGTCAATGACTTCCCAAAGCGCTTCACAATATGCTTCCAATTTCCCAATAGTGGCCTTGTATTGCAGCCATGTAAGACGCTAACCTGCTTATTGGGGGTATTGGGGGTTCAGTGTCTTACCCAAGGACACTACGACATGTAACACGGACAAGCCGGGATTCGAACTGGGATCCCTTGATCCCAAGACGAGCGCTCTAACTCCTGAGTTACTGCCGCCCTAGATTAAAAGAAGGGCAACAACATTTAGCAGGAAAACAGACAACAAAATCGTACATATATGTCGCAATATATGTTTTACTGTGTTGCACTCTTGTCTGCAGAATGAATGCTATACAGTATTTTAGGAAAATATTTCCTTAAAAACACAGTCACACAGTCTAAGATTTCAAAAAGGAGCTCATGGGTGTCCAAACCGTTTCCATTGTGGGTCAAAGTTGCAAGGTCTGCTTAGCTATTCTTTACATTAAATTTAACACGCTAAAATCCACAAATTAAGCAACATTTATTTAAATTGAATAATACAATCCTTTAGAACTGTTTTCTGTAAAAGGTAATATTTCAGATAGTGTGGTATTTAAAATATTGCGGCATATCTGCCCTGTCACATTATCACATTGAATTAAAAAATGTATGCTTAGAGAGTACATTTTAAAATCTTCAACATTTACAGGTCCAACTGTCTCTTTTACTCACTGATACGATGATTCGGTTTTTAATATTAGTTCAACAATTTGCCAGTTTGTTATTTTAACTATTATTCCTCACTCTAGTTCCTTATTTTGACTCTTATCCACTGTTTACATCATTGTCACTATCATCAATGCTGTCGTTTGATTGTCACACCCTTTTAGGGCAGATCTTATTTTTACAACCAAGGAGATTTCATAAAAAGAAAGGGCTCAGGGGAGGGCATTGCAAACAGTTTTGGAATTTGGCACTGTAAAAGTGTCATGTCCAGCATGGTCGCCATGGTGACAGGCTGGCCCCGCCCCCTGGGCACCAGCTGTAGTAAATCAGCTAATATGCATGTGTGCCACTTAAGGTTGGGTTGTGGGTATTGCGGGTGTTGGCTCATTACACATTTTCCGTTCTGTTATGCCCTGTCCTGTTTAGTTGGAGTCGGAGGAAACCTGTACTTGCCCATTCTGAGTGTAAGAATGTTTTGTTCTGTTTTGTCCCGGAGTTTTGGACGACTTTTATTTTGTTAAATAAAATTTATGATTGTAAACGCAAATGAGTTCTCCCTTCCTGCCTCCTGCCTCCGTTCTGGTCCGGTCCCCCTCGTGACAGAATGAGCCAACCAAGAAATAAACTCAGCAGACGATCCCATCCGACACCCCCCTGCCGAGCGCCGAGTCCGATCCGTCCGACGCCGCCTGCCTCTCCTCGTTCCTGCTTGTTCTTGTGTATGCCCTGTCCTGTTTAGTTTGAGTCGGAGGAAACCTGTACTTGCCCATTCTGAGTGTAAGAATGTTTTTGTTCTGTTTTGTCCCGGAGTTTTGGATGACTTTTATTTTGTTAAATAAAAGTTATGATTGTCAACGCAAATGAGTTCTCCCTTCCTGCCTCCGTTCTGGTCCGGTCCCCCTCGTGACAAAAAGTTTGTATCCCAGTCCTCTCTTTTTCTCCTTGCAAATTCAAAATTCATTGATTTCTTCTCTCCTTATTTTGAGTCTACAAAGCTATAAACTTACCATTCAGTACATCATTGTCATGGTTTTAGGGATAAGTCATGTATAGTAATGTATATTTGCGGATACCATACTGAAAAAAAAAGTTTAAAAAAACATACATATTTTTTTAGTAACTAGTTACACTGATTTTTAGGCCAAATGTTTTTTTCCATTTTTAACTAGCCATTTTAAGTTTCCAATTTTGGACATTGTGCCAACAATGGCACCTGGTCTGTTGGACACCTCTGTGGTAGATTAAGTGCATATTGTTGCAAAAATGTTGTTATTAAAATTATCTCCAGGTTGTAGTCTTGGAAAAAAATCCAACAGTGCTTCAACTGAGTTATTGACATTCTGCACACAGATGTACTCAGGTAGACTCAAATTTGTCTCAACAGAAAGTAAGACAAGGTCCTTTCATACTCTATCTTCCGCCACGTTAATTCTTGCTTAGCCACACCAAAGTTCGACGGAACATTTTGTCTTGTGGAGACATGGAAACAGTGCGAAAGGAAGAGAGGAGAGAGGTGGAGGGTGGTGGGGACACAACACCGACCATATGTTCAATGTGACCCTCATTATTCTCAATTAGAGCAGCCATCCATGCAATGGTCTTGCTGATAACAGCCCATAACACCTTCACTAGCAAAAAATAGCACAGTGCCATGATGGACAAGTTGGGTGGCGAGTGGACTTAGGGAAAATGTGTGTTTGTGGCATGCGCGTCTGTTTCTGACTTTAAAAAGATGACAAATGGGAGAAATAGAGTAAAAAAACAGACTTGTTTTTCACATTCACACTTGAAATTAAAATGTGTTCTGGGTGGTACAATTGTAAAGGACCTGTGATACTATTAATCAGTGCCTTAGCTACAGCCCATGTCCTTGGACATATGTATGCATAAGCTGATATACTACAAATTAAACTGGCTTTGAGTTGTCTCAAAGTTACTCAAAAATATATGAACGCATGAAGCCGCACAACAAGAAACATTGGATTCTCAATCGAGGCCTACTGCATTTACAAAAATGACAAACATACAAAACTACACAGTTGGCAAGGCACAAAAATAAAGATGTGGTCATTTTTAAACTAAATGTCCGCAAAAATAAGACCACTAGCGTCAAAGCTAAAGACAACTCTAGACTTCGCTATTGCAAAAACTCATGAGGAAAAGACAGGAAATACTATTTGTTGTCAACAATGCTAAGACCACCATCGTCTGCTGAAATTCCGGACAAAAACTAAAATTATCCATATGATATAGAAATAGATAGATAGATACTTTATTCATCCCCGCAGGGAAATTCACATTTCCAGCAGCATCCCTTCGCTGAGAACAATACAATAATAAAGCAAAAAGGAATACAATATACAAATACCCAATGTGACGTGCTAATACCCACTGTGGCGTGTTGTAAATAAAAATTAAATGAAACTATAAGTCCCCATCAGAGTTCTTGTCCAACTGGTCACCGATTTATCCTATTGTATGTAATACTTCTCTCATTGTATTTTATATACCCAAATATTTAAGTCTTGTAAAACTGTAATCCTTTAATAAAAACGGTGAGGCATAGCAGCGTTTAAAAGTTACTCATTTTACTAGTATATAGAAAGAATATGTTTTTTTTTTAATATTTTGATTTACAAAGAAACAACCTAAAAATATAGTCTGATTATTTTGCGTGTGTAATGCAGTGTAATTGACACAATTGACATGTCAGGACATGTAATGGTAATGAAATTGTTTTTGTACATTCAATGTTCATGAATATTTACATATTCTAAATAATTATTATTTTTTTATATTTTAATTTCTACGTAACGAGTATCACCATGTTTTATTGCAATTCAGCACACCAAAAAGCTTAGCTCTGTATAGGAAGGCTCACCTTAAACACCAGCAAAAATAAAGTAAGCATTTTAAAGATATTTAAAATTGAAGATAAATGTCACACCGGGCGCAGAATATGGATCCAGATGCAGACAGAACATGGTGGTCAAAACTGTGATTGGATATACAAATACAAAGGGTTGGGTAATAGTAAGAAAACAAAAAAACAAGATCTTAAAAACATAAAACAGTAGAGAGCATTTGCAAACTTAGTAACCTTGCTACTTTTTAAGAAAGAATACAATGGAGTGTAATGTATTTATATTTAGGTGCCAATCCATGATCCCCGATGAAAAATGGTGAAATAGAAACTTCATAGATGGCCCATTTCCAGTGACATTTTTAAAGGCTGCCACCTTAAATTATTATTATATTATTTGTTTGCAAGATAATCCAAATGTGCCAAAGTCACCCTTAGGGAGATAAGGTTGGTGATATAGCATAGCGTAGCATAGCATTCAACAGACCAGTTATTAACCCCAAACAAGACCTCACAGCCCTACGTCCTTACAACAACTAGTGCATATCATTTGTATGTGAGCTCGCCCTCCTTTGACCATTCCTTCCAACAGCCTACATCTTTGTTTCTCCAAACTCTTTTGCATCAATGTCAGAAAGCCCACTTATCACGTCTCCACATGAAAGCGCTAATCTCTTACAAAGTCAAAGGGTGTCAAGTGAGGACCTCGATTAATCTGGAGCTCAAACACATCATAGTCTCTAGGTCATCATGTCCTACTTTTGTCACACTATCAATCACAATCACTTAGAGATTTTGGACACTTGTGATAACTATTTGTTTCATTAGAAGGGTTTTTGTAAGGCTGTTATTGTTCTATTTTGGTGTAATCTTATAAGAGTAAGTGACATCATTATTACGCACAGCCACACAAGAGGATGACTTTTGGTTTTCTACGATGCTGTAAAACAGTGCTCCAAACACAGCAGGCTGAGTGAGGACCAGTAATGGGCACTGGGTCATTTAGTACGATTTTCCACAGAAAGAAAAAAAAAGTTCCTTTATGTTATGCTTATAAGATATTAATTTGTTTATGACGCATATTTTTTGGTCTAAATAAGAACTCAAAGTTTGGGGGCATGTTAATTACAAGGTTTTCTGGTTGTATATTACAGTATTTGAGCAATGTTGATCAGTTGAAAGATTTCGCTGAACACATTTGCACAAAATTGGATGCATTGGGAAGCCAACCCTGATCGAGGTGGTGAAATCGCTGACCTTTAACCACTAGGCCATAAGGGATGTAGATGACATGGAAAAGTGCTTTAGATTTCATTTTATCATTACACTATTGGTGTTGCGTTGAATACAATTTACTGACAACATGAACAGTGAACACAATGCCAAAATAAAATTGACAATGCATTTATTTAATGTCCTTCAAAGTCATATTAATTAACAAATACACCAAAAGGGTTTTTCCCCTCCTTCTTTGCTGCATTTATTTATATCCTTCAGGTCAGTACAGTGACTAGAAATAGTGTAATCATAAGATAAAGCCTAATCTATTCTCTTATGTCATCTACTTCAATAGTGGTCTAGAAGTTACACAGTGGTGTTAGGCTGATGATTATTCATCTTTTTATTGTTATTTTTATTAACAGTAATGCTATTTTTTGTCTGGGCCGTGATAATATTGTTAGATATTCAACTGTTCTGTGGTGCAGAAAATGTAGGGGACCACTGCTTCAAAATATCAATAAAGTCATTAAAATGCTTGACAGGTAATTACGCTGTTTGTTGGAGAACGCTGCAACTGTTTCTGTTTGGATCTGTTATGGTTTTGCTAACTGTCCATTGTAAGCTTAACATACATTAAACATATAGGTTTTAAGTGCATAACCATAACCCAAGGAACTTTGCCAAACGGCAACCATCGCTATGATCAATACTGTGATTTAAACCCAACCAAACTCTGTTATAGGCAATTGTTTAAACTGAAAAACTGCTAAGTGAACAAACATCTATGATCATTTCTAAATAATAATTGTGCCACTCAATATGTTTTATTAGCCAAAGTAAATACAAAAGAAAATCCCGAATACCAAGCCACTGCACAGCCACTGCACAGCCACAAGCACATTTTCCTGTGTACACCTGAAACACAACAAGGTCGTACAAGTTATAAATTCATGACTGAGCCGCTACAAGTTCATGGCTTTCGACCCCCGGGGTATTTGATCCATTGACACCCGGGTTTATTTTTTCAAAGCTACAGCTTGATATTCCCGCACTTAATTTAAGAGTGCAGTTAAATCACAGAAGCCATAATGTGTCAGGCGATCCCACGACTAGGGGTAAAAACAGTGGTGGTGGGTAGTGGAGGGAGGGAAAACAGTAAGTAATGAAAAAGCTATGATTGCTTTTCTGTCCCTCCAAATGACAGTTAGCACCTCAATGACCTGCTCGGGGCTGGGCCATCTAGAAATGACACGCTAAGGCACAACGTCATCTAACAGGGTAGTTACAAAAATCAATACAAAACCCATTTCAAAGACGCTCGGTCAGTGTGTATGTGTGTTCGCATCTGGGACAGAGTAAGAGAGGAAGGGGTGCTTACTGTTGTGTTCATTTACTGAGGACAGAGGCCTAAGGGGTTGGCCCTCTTAAAAAAAGAAAAAACTTTTCAGATAAACACTCGCTTCAAAGCAAGCAATCGGAAAGCGAGGCAATAACCAGATTGACAGTTTCAAAAGAAGAGTTGTCACACCCCATATATTTCCCGCACGTCAAGTATGGCTTCATTCTAGAATCCCTAGCCCTTTTATTGTCACACACCTTTGACTAACTAGCTATTGGCTACCAGGTAAATAATGACTCTTTGTCCAGCAGAATCAATACGGAGCCTCTCCGACACTCAAGGAGAACACATGTAAACCAACCAAGCAGCCTGCACGACTATCTTGTCTTGTTGGGACACTTGGCAAACATCACCATATATTATAGCTTTTGATTTGTTGTCAATACCCAATCAAGGCAAAGGGATGCGGGGCTAGTGGAGCACGGAGACACTAAGGAGTGTAAAACAGACAAATGGGCAAGGAGGACATCAATCCGAGGGTCATGTCAGAGACCCTGATGAAATAGAACGGCATGTCCGTGGGTGAAATTTATAGACAGTAACATGTGAGTGCTCGGTCTTCACCCTACCCCAACAGATGTCAATGGCCCGATGCCTCTGTCTGAATGTGATTCTTGTTAAGACAATTCATTCAATCACAATGCTCACTCCTATGTAAAAAAGGGAATGTTGCTTCTAATTTCTTTGTCTGTGAAAATCTATTCTGGTCTCCCACTGGTGATTGGGATTTGGTTTGGTTTGAACAAATTTATTGACACTAATAACAGAAAACAATCATGACAATCTCAACAGCAATTAAGCACATTCACAATATTATATTTCAATATGACGTTTTTAACAGCAAACACAATGTGAGGTTTGAACAACCCTTCGAGTTAAGGCATTGTATGTCATCATAAAGCAATACATATGACATACATAAGCATATATCCATCCATTATCTGCACCGCTTATCCTATCCTCATTAGGGTCGTGGGGGTGCTAGAGCCCATCCCAGCCAGCTTTCGGGCAGTGGGTAGGGGACATCCTGAACTGGTTGCCAGCCAGTCACTGGGCATCACGGCGGCTGAGTGGTTATAATGTCCGTGGCACAGTTCTGAGGTCATAAGATCGAATCTTCCTGTGTAGAGTTTGCATGTTCTCCTCGTGCTTGTGTGGGTTTCCTCCAGGCACTCCCACATTCCAAAAACATGCATGTCAGGTTAGTTGGCCGGTCCAAATTGTCCCTAGGTGTTAATGAGCGAGTGAGTTGACTGTCTCTGTGTGCTCTGCGACTGGCTAGCAACCCGTTCAGGGTGTCCCTTGCCTACTGCCCGAAGATGGCTGGGCAGAGGTCCAGCATCCCTGCTGGAGGATAAGTGGTGCAGATAATAGATGGATAAGAATATAGCTGTTTATAAATCACTCCCCTGAGCCCATATATTTTTTTAATAAATAGCTTAGGATACAAAAAACAGATTAACCCCTAAGGTTGTGGAAATCAAAGAACAGGAACGTTATTGGCCAGTAGTTACAATGAGATAAACCGTGCACAATATTCAAAATAACCAACATCAGTAATGAGTCAGAATATTTAACAACACTGACTTTTGCCAGTGTCCAGTATCAAACCCAGAAATAGGCAGTTGTTTACAGCGACCGACAGCTATTGACTTCAATTATCTACTTTTTGCTAGGCTAGCAATGAACGAGTAACTTAAAACAGTCGATAATGAAATGTTAAGATGATAATGGTCAAAATAGCAAGCAACAGTGTGTCATGATTGCAGATTCAGACCACGTGCGACTGCTTAATTGGCCCCAACAGCCCGGACAGCTGATTGGCTGTTGAACTCCTTTTAAAGCCCCGACTTCCTAGAGATCCCTGACAGATCGTTATGTGAACCGATGCTCCCAGCTCGGCAAGCTCTTACGTCAGACTCTGTTCCTGCCCTGTTTTTCTCTGCCTGATCCTCGTTGCCAACCTGTTTCTGGACCTGACTCTGCCCCGTTTTGCCTGCCCGTTATCCGATCTGTTTTGCCCCACTACCTGCCTGCCTCCTGTTGCCGACCTCGTTTCCGAACTTGACACCGCCCTTGCTCTCTAGTCCTGGCTAACGACTAGTAATTCCTGCCTGTCTTCGACCCTCCTCGCTCGACACGGAAGTGCCACTTCCACCTCTCCTGCTACACTTGTCCGTCGATCCTCGGATCGTGGAAGCAAGCCCTTCTCTCCCTCTTATCAATAAAACTGAGTAAACGAACACTACTGGGTCCTGTCTCCGTTCCTGGCGTCATGACACAGAGAAGTATAATAGTCAAAAACACACAGGCGTCCTACGCAATCTGCTTTTTAGGTGTACAATATTGAAAGCAGAATAAACGCATCAATTAATAATTTAAAAGGAAGTGATTGGTTTTCCCCATTTACTGCAATGTACCGTTTCTTTTCACATTCAAAACATGCATAATGGGCCTATTGAAATACTTAAATTGGCCTTAGGTATTGATATTTGTGCCAATAATTCTTTGTGTCCGTGCATTTGGCATGGAACCAGTTCAGGGTCTACCTCACCTACTACCTGAAATGAGCTAGGACAGGACCCAAAGGAGGTTAACGTACCCCAAAAATCACCATGGCATTTGAAAATGTTACTGATATCTTATTTTACAAGATATTTTCTTTATCAAGGTGTCACTTTAATACAATCCACTGCTAATAAATATACAGTTAACAAATTTTGATTAACAATGAAAATAATCGTCTAAACCAGGGGTAAGGAACATTTTTTGATCAAAAGAACCATAAAAGCAAAACTATCTTGATTTTTTTTTATAGGAGCTAAACCATACATTTTAAGACAAAACCTAGCAAAACCGCAAAACCTGCTCTCCAGACAAATTCTTCAGCACATTTTAATTCACTGTGTGATGTATGATGGTATGATAAACGTTATAAGATAATAGTAATGCCAGAGCCTGTGCTTTATTGCAATGATAAAATTAAACATTATCTTCTGGCACACAACACAAGGTCTCATGGCACACTGGTTAAAAATCACTAGTCTAGAGTCCACAAGTTGTTTCAAAAAAGTGTTCTAAATTAGGAAAATGAAATTAAAAGTACACCATTAGACACCAATATCATTTAGTAGGGGTGAGCATTTTGATCCAAATGTCGATATTACCAATAACGAAAAAAGTATTTGGAATCAGATCGATACAATTATCCTCAATGTACTCAAAAAGCTGCTCCTCTATAAAGATAGAGCAGTCCCTCTCTTTCTCTTTCACTCAGCGGCCTTGGAAACTCTTTAAGTTTATGCCTGAGTGTGTGACTGACAATCACATTTAGAACCTCTCGCTACCTGCCCTGCTGCTGCATTATTTCTGCCAGGCAGAAGGGAGGGCTAAATCTATGTGCCGGCCCCTACCAGGAAGCTACAAATTAAAATTGCAAATTGGAAGCGCAGCGTGGTGTGGACTTTTTCCAACTGCAATGTCAGGTGTAATTTGTGTGGTAAAATTGTCTGATACTATGGAAACACCGCAAATTGACATAAACATATGTTTTAAAAAGTTTACCCTGTAGAGAGCAACAAGCAGTAACCAAATATGTAAACATGTTACTATTCCTGAACAAAAAAAAATGTAAATCCGTCGTCACTATGGCATCTCAGCAAATAAGGAACAATTGATATTATATTTGCATTATTGACTTTGTTTTCAAAATATTGTGCATTGTGCAGTACTTTAGTTGGCTTGTTGAAGTTGATATACAAAATTTGTGTTTTCATGACATTGACAGTGCTTTTATTGTCTGAGTCTTGGCTTCTGTTGTGAAACAGTTGCAACAGAAATAGATACATTTTTTTATACTTTTAAATTCAGCAATGTAGTTATTCAATAAAAATAGACACATATTTAGTGCATTAAGTCTGTGTTCAGTTTTTATCAAAATTATAAACTAACTCAAGGGGGAAAGGTTCATTTATTCTATGATCATGACATTTTAAGGCAAAGAGTATCAGTATCTTATCGTATCTGTAAATACTAACCTGTATTTACTTCAATCGGATCCATACCAAAATGTCCATTATCAGTCAACCCCATCATGTCGTTTTACAGAAAACACAAATTAAATTGCAACCATTCAGCAATGATTTACTCAGAGTCTTGCTGTATAAGGGATAATCATGGGTAATTGGTTTGATTTTCTATCTGGGAAACTCTAGAGAAAAATATTTGGACTAGTGTATAAGAAAATGTCCTGAGAACGTTAATTACAGTAAGAAGCAGATGTCAATAGATAAAGCATTTGATCAGGTATGTGACGATACCAGAAAGTTCTAAAAAGGGGAAAAATCATGAAAATTAGCTTTTACATTCCATCTACCGCGTTTTGTATCCCCAAAGATGCCACATGGGTAACTTGATCTCTGTTAGAGCAGTGTTGGCAGTTCAGTAAATTGCATGTAGTATAAAAAAGGTCGTCTCTCGCTGATGGAAAATAAGACAATCTAAAAGAAAACAACGGTACATCACCCAGTTCCATGAACCGGCGTGCAAAGACATGAACTGCATATGCACTTGGAGAATAAATGTAATGTTGTCACTTTCTTCAAATCCATCAATGTCAGAGAGACCACTAGCAATTCCAAGTAATCGGGAAGCCACAAAGTAAAAATAAATGTTAAGCCTGACACGCTGTAAAAAAAGAATAGCAATCAGCAAATGTAATGCATTTCTGATGTATATTTAAGGCACTGACACCAGGCCACAGATGTACATGTGTTGGGTTTCTATTTTGCAAAAGATATGGTTGGTGATAACCTATTATGGTATATTGTCAGCTTCTTCACCGCTACAGCAACGGATAGGAAAAATTCCATCACATGCTCTGTTCAGGAGATGTATCATTGAAACAAATTATGGCTGGAATTGAAAAGTCACAAGCTTATTCTGTCTTGATCAAACTACTGCCAAGAATCTATGTGCAGAAGTAGGCTATGCCTGTAATGCTTTTGATTGCATTACGGTTACTCACATCCACAAAATTACCAGTTCTGAGCTTTTGTACTAAAGGCATGTTTATGAATAAAACAATATACACACACTTAATGTATTTGCAGTGTAAAACATGACTCAGTGCACTGTTTTAAAATGTGAGTTTTTATCCATTACCAAAAGGACAGCATAATGATTAGGTAAACACTACCAGTGATATTTTTTCTTTTTACTAATAAACTGCAGTAAAATCTTGCTTGATTTGTCTGAAGGTGTCAGAGATTTATTTAAGTGGGTAAGCCAAACATTAAAACATTTTGGGCAAGGCTATTTCCCAAAAATGTACTATTATTGTGTTTTGATTTAGTTTCACAAGTTTTAATGCAGGCGCACGCGGCTTATACATAGGTGCGGCTTGTGTAAGTACAAAAATGGCAATCCACCTAAAAGGTGGTGGGTGAGGCTTATAATCAGGTGCGCTCTATAGTCCGGAATTCATGGTACATCTTATTAACCATATGATTGGCGGAGCAAGAACATATTATATAAACTGTTGCATAGAAACAGATTTTATATTCTCTTACCCTAACTGATAAATGAATTCTATGCACTATTCATTTTGAATTAAAACATCAATAGAAAAAAGGTCCATGCAACAACAACAAAAGACAAGGAATACTGGTTGGTGAAAAGATCAAATGGAAAATATACATACACATAAAACCAAAAGCAAAATCATGTACTGGTGAATGTGTTTATTAGGTAAAGATATATGCGTAAACTAAAAGGCAGCCTGTACCTCTAACAAAATTAAAACTTGTATATCAACTATGATCACATCTCAAGTACACAACATTGGATTAGATGGAAGTAATTTCTTTCCAACAGCAGGAGCCATAATCGAAAAAAGGTGCCTAGTCTCGTTTTATAGTAAAGTCTATTGAAGCATCTGAGCACCGCAGTGCTCTATGGTGGCCTGGAGGCACTTATTCCTTTAGAAGTGATCAGTCGTGACACACAGGAGGTCCGTCGAGACTCAGTTAAAGATGTCTATTATCATATCAAATCACTCACAAGTACTCTCATTATAATTGACACAACTCAAACAGAAGATAAGGCCTGCTCTACATAATGTATAATTTGAAAGTTTTGTGAATTTCTCCACCCGCATATGCTATGTATGATGAGAGCTAGTTAAAAGCTGATGTCAAAGACAATTTTGTCGATGTGACATTAAAGCATCTCATCGAAGTCGAGAGATTACGGTTGGGTACAGTGACCTCCGACCCGGTCGGATTCCCTCAAGGTGGTTGAGCAAAAGCAAATCGGAGGATGGCGGACAGAAGGGCCCAGTCCCCCGTCCTTGCCGAGACCTCGTTAACGACTTGGAAGGGCCATCAATATTTAATAACTCTGTGATTGAAATTTCAAATTCATCTCCTCAATGGAAAAATCACAAAAGCGAGAGATTGAGGGGAGGAGACAGCTCTGGGAGGCCATTTGGAGAGCTGCTTTGAATAAGGGCTAATTTAAGTGAGGCTGAGCTAAGTCAATGAAGGGCAAAAACGCTCAGCTCCCTTCAGCCATTTACTAAATCATCACATCAAATGGCTGTTATGAAAACATACCATTTCCTTGAAGTGAGAGACTTGTCCCTCTACGTTTCATCAACGTTTTCCATGCATATCCCAAAACTTGCCTTTTTTTGCATTCATCAACCCTTATGACCTCTACTGTTCTTCTGTCAGACTTGCGACTGGGAACAAGATATAGCTTTACTATTTCATGAGGTTAGGAGGTTTCTTGCCCAAGTCACAGATTTCAGTGTCTGACAGTTCACCTGCTCGTCTTGAGACATCTTGGGACTTATGCCACATGGAGAAAAAGTCAAATGCGCAAATGAAGCAAACTAAATGAATAATAAAAAATATAGGATTTTAAAAATATTAAAATTACACAGCAGCCCCTCTACATACAACAGGACAGAGCTTCCTCGACTTTCTCAGTTAATGGGGACCAGAACCAACCGTGAAAACCGAAAATCCGCTGAGAAACTTTGCACCTTTAGAAATGCCCCCAAGAGGCAAACTTACCACAAGATGAAGTCATTATCTCCAAAAAGCTATACAACTGTAACAGAATAACGGCAATAGATCAACAAGTAATAACACACAGCACATTAGTTCAGTTGAATGAATGGTTTTATTGTCATCATACAAAATCAAAATGAAATTAGAGGACAGTCATCAAAAACATACACAGAGCCCCCAATGGCCTTGTCATTGGCTCTCTTCACCTTAAATTCAGCATGCATTCTGTTATTATAACTCCGATCTCAAGACACTTCTCGAATCTTTGTTTTAGTTTTGCCAGTGTGAGACTAGAGTTGCTCAACTTGGGATTGCAAAATATGCTAATAAAACACTGACTCCCATCCCGTTCCTTAATACAAGAGAATCCACATTGTACATATTCATCCGACCACTTTCTTTTTTTTTTTGACATAGGCTAGGTTCACCCTACGGGGAAATCAGATTTTTGTTGCGCAAACGCGACCAGTAGGTGATCTGTTAAAGTCTGTCAGAACAGCATATATTGGATTTTTTCACATCGGACCAAGCTGCCTCATATGTGGTCCCAAATCTGATACATATTTGATCTTTTGTGAATGTTGTGTAAAAGCTCGAGAAAGATTCATGCGACCTGGACTGCAACTCTGCACCCACACGTTTCTGAGGCAGATGTTGCAGTGTGAACCTAACCATAGTCTGGGATGGAATATGAATTAAGTAATTACACAACATACTATGATGACATTCACACGTTGGATCACTTCCAGTGAGCTGAATTCTACTCAGTGCGGATTGGCCAAGCATTGTCATGTGGTCATCGTCAGCAAGTGAAAGCCTAGCAGGGCATGTCATTGCGTATGGACATTAGTCTTTGTCTTTTGACTTCTGCGACAGGGAAGTCCCTGAGACTGACTCACTGAACCCCTAGGGTTCGATCAAACCCAGTTTAGGAACTGCTAATGTAGATACCTGGATTGGCAACGAAACAAGCCATCTATCTGCAAAATGTAGCAACATACCATTAGTTGAACAGGTCAGTAAAAACATCAACGCTATGTCTACACACCCCTGCACAGATTAAAAACGCAGCTTGTCCAAAACCTCCATTGGGCACAAAGAGCAAAGGTGAAAAATGTAGTCCTTCCATCTCAGTTTATATTCACGAAATCACTGTTTTCTGTGATTACTGTTTATTTGCATCATCACTTAATGCGACAAGGCAGTGTCTTTTTAATCAAGCATCTGTCTTTGCGTATCAAAGTTAATTTTGTGTGCCTAACCATTGCTTACATCAAGTTCTTGCTGTGCTGTGTGTGGTTCACTGGAGGTCAAGATGATCATTCACACTAAGGCCCTAGGGCACCCATAGACTTTCCCGTTTATGAGGACATAAAGAAAGCCAAGTGCCAAGACGTGCCTGATTAGCTGCCTTAATATGCTATTTGTGACTAATTTCACCGGCGCTAAGTCACAGGTGATGGTCCCAGGTCATAAATCTAACTCAGCCACGTGTGACAGCGTATGTGTTTTTTTTGTGCATATGTAAGTGAGTCTTTCGAAGTGTGCTTGTGGGCCCTCTCCCAGAAAAAGCCCTTTGGGTCCCACAGTGAATATGCAAAGGCCATTAAGTGGAAAAGCAGGACATAAAAGTAATTGATGAAGCTATCTCAAGCCAACAAGTCAACTTGTGCTTATCTAGAGGAAGCGTGCCTCAGTGCGTGTGTTTGTGGGAGATGTTAAAAACACAATAGAACTGCTGGTTTTTGTTTGACCAGAATCATTATTCTTTGCCTCCGGCGCAGATACACGTCTACCGCAGAAGTTTAGCAAGCCTTACATTTGTTTCTTTTATGTGTTATACTGATTGACTAGTTCACACCATGCAAATTTAGATGAGCTGAAAGAAGTTAATGAATGTCTTTCGTGGAACAAACTGTTTTACACAGAAAAAGGGATTTTTGACCTTGTCCCACATACACATATTTGCATTCAGTGTTGGATTAAAGAAAGAAAGTCATAAATCAATCATACTTTTTATCAGTTACTGTACAGACTTTCACTATTGATAACCCTGCCACCGTGTAAGACATATGTTTATTTTATTTAACAATTTTTTTTTTTTGTTTTTTTTGTTTTTTTTTCAAATTTGATGAACCTGTCAGATTTGTATTATTAAAGTGACACTGTGTAATATTTGACCACTTGTGCTCTGTTGTGCAGCCGAAAACAAGTGCTATAAAGCCCAAGGAAGAATGAAAACTACAGAGACCCAGCACCTTTTTATTCTGATTTAATTACAGAAACTTGGAAGATTTCTCGAGTATGCAAACATTACATCATCTCAAACAGCTTACAGTTAGTTTTCAAGTGAAGATGATAATCACATTATAGATTCAGTATTTATTCATCCTGGGAAGAATGGGAAGTTGCAGTAAATGTTTAACAACATTCAAACCACATTGTGACTGTTTGTATGAGCGCATGTTTAATTGAGATTGACAGCTTGACTGTTACTAATTAAGATAGGAAGCTTGACGAATAAATGTCTTATTTGTGTGTTACTTTTATGTAGTAGACATCTGTCTGAAATATAGTTGGCAAAGCATTACCATCATATATTTGCATTCGCATGGCCTGTTATGATCGGTATAAGTCTTTAGAGGCAGGATGGTTGATTATTAGTACTGGAAGGAATTACATGTTACAGTGCATCCCTAGTTATTGGTACTAGAATGTCTGTGCTTCCCCATATATTTGAGAGGCAGGGTCAACACTCAATGACAGTATTATTGTATAATGCAGTGTTTTACTGCTGTAACAAAAGAAATTTCTCCATTGTGGGACAAATAAAGGATTATCTTATCATATCTTAATATTAACAGCAGAATGCATTTTGAAAGTGTCCATAGTAGCAGTGCCTATTGATCTGCCAGAAGTGTATATACACATGTGTGTAGTAGGAGTTATGAGTTTTTTTGCACATCGGCATGTTTATGTGAGTGCCCTGATGGCCTTTGTTAAAAGTGGACTGCATTCTTCAAATTGACCTGCTCTCCATCAACCCCTTGGCATTTAATGCCTAAACTACGTTCCTCTGTTTATGAATGGAACATTTCGACCATGGTGTATAAGTACATAGATGTTTTTCAGGAGAATGATGGGTTTCACTCACAGATGTTTCTGCATACTTGAGAATGACATGGGTTTAAAGACTAGTTAAATGTTTGTATACTAACCATAAAGCAATAAAATAAAGATAAATTGATGTGGAATAAAAGCTGGTAGATGTGTATAAAAATGCAGATACTGCTTCACTGATCCCTTAACCACCTGCATCGTACCAGTACAACTCTCTGTTGCGTGTCCTGGGCAACTACAGCCTGTCAAGAGACATTGCTCTTCAGGTCATATTTTGAGTAGGGTTTTTTTTTTCAATGAAAACTTCAACCTGCTCATCTGAGATGAGCCTTGGTATTGACGGGCAGAGGTATGTGACCATTTTAATACTACATGCCAAATCACTGGTTAAAAACAAATGTGTTCCTAATTTTTCATAATCAAATTGTTTCCATACGGTCCAATTCCCCAACGCTATTTTTAAGTAAGTCTTGCTGACATACTTTGTCTATAGTGCATAGTTCCTTTTATAAAGACTCACAACGAGAAGTAAAGATACTTTAGAAATCCACCTTGAGAAACCTTGAAAAGTCGTAAAACAGAGTTGGTTAAACAATAGTTGCAATAATAAGATGCAAAGCTCGACCTCTGGTAAATCAGTGTGAAAACAAATTCCCCTGCAGCCAAAGTACCTTCACCCTCCATCCCTATTTTGACACCATAAAAAGTGAACAGGAAAATAATGCAAAACCGTTTGTTTCAAAACATCTGATCATGTTGCTTCTTTGTGCCTCTTCATCAATAAACACCTCTGAAATGTTGTCACAAACATAGACTGTCTGAGCCCAATTAGCGACATTAAAAGTCAAAGGCTGTGCACTTGTTAATTATCACAAAAAATACAGACAAGCAAAGCAGGGAGCCACTGACCTTCACACAATGTCACTTTATCTGGGTAAAAAACATACAAAGGTCAAAGTATGGACTTCAAGGCATAGTGAAAGGCTCACCAAAGCTGAGGGAGTGTGTGTCTTTGATGGAATCTAGCCTTTCATATCCGCATGAGTCTATGCTGCCACCTGCAGCTCTGGGTATGAACAAAGAAACAATGGCTGTTAAAAGGAAATAAAAATACCAAGAGACACAGCACAGAGGGAAAACCGTGGTTCGTGTTAATTGCAACGCTTCACAAATAACTTACTGAAAAAAGTCTTTTTGTGTCATTGATAGCTAAATCAGTTATTTTGCTTGCTTAGAATTGGACATCTGCAACAGAGATTGCTTATGATGCCAGGGTGGTTTTTTTTCCCTATTTCGACTATTATTGTGCTCTGTTGTTCATTATTTTGGCCCGCTGTTGTTGATTATTTTGTTGATGGAGCACTGTTTGCATCATTGTCACTATTGGCCAATCATGTCGCTGTTTTTTATTTCCACACCCTTTAGGACTGATGCAACCTAGAAGATTTAATAAAAAGAAAGGTCTTGGGGATTGACCTTAGAACTGGTTGGGATTTTTACATCTTAAAGGTTTTGTACAGTCATCTCCCGTTCTCCTTGCAAGTTCAAAATGCATTGATGTCCTTTCTCCTCATTTTGAGCGTCTACTTAAAGAAAACCTTAATGAATTGGCTTTTTATAGTTCCAGATGTCAAAGTCCTAAACCAGTGCTTGTTGTTCCCTTCTAAATTGATTGATGTTTTGAACAGAGTATGTATGACCCCGGCAGCGACTAAAATATTAAATATCAAAGTCGTAATGCCAAGTTTTGAGAAAGAAACGTGATCATGAGTAATGACAGTACAGGTCACGAAAAACAAAATGGTGGGGTTGAAGAATCACAAAACACACACAAACATTAAGATGTGGAATATAATGATCAAACACACACACGCGAACCGGTGAAGAGATGAACTTTGAGTTGACACTTGTACAGATGTGGTAAGGCCAGAAGCCAAACTGTAATTAAAGCACTGACCCCAGGAGAAAAAGGTGTGATCTTCTGTCATATTTTGACAAGGCTCCAGGCACGTTGCAACGCAATATCGTTACATGCTTGGTGGCAGCAGGAAGAAGAATGACTGAGCGTCTGATTGCCCGATAGCCAGATTGTATCTTCAAGCAACTCCTATGATTATAGTGATTAAATTTGTACGTGAGCATTGGTGATACATAAAATCTTGTATATTTCTTAAATCTGTTCAACGATACTAAACAAATGGGTCCAATATCACGTCACCATTTTGAGCGTTACATGCAATACCAACTTTTAGTTTAAATTTGGCATTCTGGATTAATCAATATAAACTGTTTACGTTGTTAGTTTATTAAGTTAGTTCATCTAATGTTTGGAATGAACCAAATTGACTGAGCATTTAAGGAAAATTAAGTAGACATTGTTTCCACACCTAGTTTGTACATTAAATTGAACATCATTTTACTCATGACACTCATAACAGTGGATTCACTTGTACTTGTCCCCCTTATTTCTTTCAAAGTGTGCTTTTGTTACTCACAAAAGTAAAGATGCATTGTAGTTCATACAAAAAATAATTGAGCTTGAAGCATCAGATCAACGAAACTGGCTACGAGCAATAATGTCTACTTATGAAAGTGATGACTCTGTTTTTTTAACTGGTTCATTGTAAACCAAAATATGACCTGCATGCAATGTTCCCTCTAATTTTCCACGGGTCTGAGCGTTTACACAAAGTCGGTGAGCAACGCTTGAAACAACATTGAGCAACCATAATCCCAAGTGTGGCAAGATAGTGAATCATCAAACCAAAACTTGACATCAAGTTACATTTTGCTGAGTTTCCGGCAATGTAATTTTTCTCTTTTGAATGAATTGACTCATGTACTATTGCAAAGGTTGTACGGCCTACAGACGTTGTTTGTTCTTACAATTCTTTCACAAGATATCCATTTCTTTTTATTTCCTGATATATTTTGTCGCATAATATTAAAAATGTGGGTGGCTTATTTAGTCGGTTGTAAAATACAGAACTGTACTTAATCACATTTTTTTGTGGAAGTACAATGTTGGCAACAAGATTCACTTGATATAATTGGAAATTATTTGAATGCAACACAAACTTTTTCTTTTTTTTCCGTGTTTTTTTCTACTTTTTTGTTACTTTTTTATTTTTGTTCTCTATTCACTTTTTTTCTACATTTCTTTCTTTTCTTTTTTTCTGACTTTTTTCTAAATTTCTCCTTTTTTTCCTCTTCCTTGTGTTTCTTTTTTTCTCAGCTTTTCACTACTTTTTCATTTTGGTAATTTTTTCTTTGTTGTTCTATTCCCCCCTTCCTTTAAGTCATGTTGTGCACAATTTTACATCATATTTGGTCATGTTGGGATTAAAGAAGCAAAAACAACCTGAAGAGCCGTTAGGACCCAAAAGAGCGAAAGGTTCCTTTTAGTGAGCCGAGCCAAAGAAGCCGGTTCTCTACTAACTTTACTTAACCACGTTCTACTTCGACTCGACTTCAAAATACAGCATTTAGGACACAACGTCGGGGGAACCCGTGTATTTTTACCTTCATGCATTGTAACTTTGACTTAAGTCGCTTCTTAATTAGTAATTTTGAGCCCTCATTTTTGTGCGCTGGCTAGATTTTCTTGTGCGCTGAGAATGTGCGAGCAGTGCGCAATTGCGCACGCACGCAGCTTGGAGGGAACACTGCCTGCATGACCTTGCAAAAGCTAAATATTGTCAATATTCCAATCTTAAACTGAATATTGCATGCATTTAAGCAATTTCATGAACTTCATCTATTACCATTCAGCCTAGCCCAGATGCTAAACCCCACATTACGTATTGATGGTTTAGCCCTTTTTAAGGATACAAATGCCAATTACTGAGCTAGGTCAATGGACACCGTAAGCCAAACAGCTGTAAAAAGTTACGTATATGTTCCCTTGATACAGTTGTTGAAATGTGTTATTCAGGGGGAAGGGTATCACACAATAAATGTTCCTAGACAGTACTTTGCCTTACATTTTATTGAATGAAAAATGCTATGCAAATGTATTTGACTTGAATCATAGTGGTTATAACACTATTCCATCGAAATGTAAACTTTACCCAACAGGAAGCAGGCGTAAAACATAGTTAACCACAATACTAATCATGTTTTTAATTCAATTTGTATGTCGTACCACTGAGAATATTTTGACTGCAGGCATTCCTTAGATAATTTGATGATTTATGTTCATTTAGTTTAGCTTCAACTCATGAGTGAAAGAAGCTCCATCGTAGACCAAACTGGAAAGGCCTATCTGCTGAGTTTTTATGAAATGTCTATTAGCATGATTGTCAATGAAAAGTATTACTGTTTATGGCCAATACCCTTTTAATGCAAAAATATCACCACTTTTACAGTAAGCATAATACTAATATCTGCATATGAGTTGATGAAAACGTCATTAAATAGAGTTTGACCACATGTCACACCTTGTAGAAACCTGAGAAAGACACCGGGTATTCTCAGTCACAATCGTTAAGTCAAGATGCCATCAGCTCAATTCAGACTCGGCTTCAAAATTTGAGAATGATACAGTCTGACGCGGTTTGAACACTTGGCTGCGGGTGGGGAAATGGCGTCTGCTTCTCTGTTGGCCCAAGGCTTTAAATATTGTAGGCATTTTGGAGACGTGGAGACACATTTGTCACCCATTTTGACAGGCTTGATTAAGGGGTTGTCCGCTTGAGATTCGCAAATCCGAGCGATAGGCCCAAGAGTGTCATGAGAGGAGTCGCCAATGGTTTGCCTGGTAATTGTAATAATACTGGGATGGAAAATTAGAAAATGATAACTTGAAGGAGTAGTTGAATAACTGCAAGGATGCAGTTTATGGAGTATTGCAAGTGGGTGGTCTGGGTCTTGAGGTAATCTTGCTTATTATAGAGAACGATGGTGGTCTAAAAGTGATTTACAAATTGAGCTCAGACTCAAGGCTCTATTACAATTCGAAGTCTTTAATTGCATTATCTGTTGTGTTTCTCAAATATTTTTAATTTGAAATTGAGTTTTTGGTGAGTCTTCTATAACAGACAAAATAACAAATGTTGAATTCGAAAAGTGCTTTCATTTTCTCAATTCAAACGAACAGACCACTAGAAATCGCTGTATTGTGTAGTGCAACCAGAAAACGAATGCTGAAAAAGCACAAGGAAGAAAACAAACTACAGTGACTCAAAGTGACCGAACCTCACCAATTATTTTGCCTGGTCATTCACGAGACGTTTGTATTTTGGTACCCGTAGCAGCAAGATGAGAAACAATTATGTCAGCTCCCCCTAGGTAAGAGTAAATAATAAGTACAATTAATGCAAAGTTCTGTTTAATGGTTCATTTATTTTTGCTTAATTTCTAAATTAAATATGTTATAATCTTAAATAATTTAAGTTTTGTTTACCACCAAAAGTCCCTAAACCAGTGGTCACCAACCCTTTTTAAGCTAAAAAAAAAATAGGTTTTGTTACTGATGGGCACAAAGTGCTGCCATTTTGATATGCATTCATATAATCACAACTTGTGTTATCACTGTGTTGTAATTATTAGCAGTTAAGTCAACCACTAAAACATTGTGTCAGTTAGAAATCAAAATTACGACAAAATCGCAGTAATCTATCACTGTTGAGTTATTTTTCAGAACCTGTCCTCAGGCTACTCAGATGGGCACCAAGTTGTAGACCCCTCTCCTAAAAAATACACACTGTCCCTTTTAAGTTTTGAATTATGTCCTTTGTATATTATCATATAATAAAAAAAAAGCTTACGGATGTTTGGTAGGTAGCTAAGATTAGAGTTCAAATTAAATTTACAAGAAATGAACACGTGTCTGAAATGGTTAAAAATATGGATTATTACTTCATTTCATTTCATGAGAAACTGTAGTATGTACCTACATAACACTAGGGGCACAAAATAAAATTATACACAATACATAGAAATAAATCTGTTAAATAAGAAAACTTCAAAATTGATTTTGGGATATCTCTTTGTCATTGTATTTAGTTTAATTTAGTTAAAGTGCTTACAAAACTTAAATCATAACATTTCCCTGCAAAACCAAGTCACATAATATTGAACCGAATTGCAATTTAAGGGAAAGGAATAAAATCAAAACATTCCTCTTTGTTATAAACAAGACCTCAAGTAGACTAGAAGTTAAGATTAGAATATTATTGTCGTTTATGACAACACAGAGAAGATTGCTTGCAACGTGATAGGACATAGCAAATAAGAATAAATAAATTATCATTTAATAAAGACTTAAAAGAGAAAAATGAGTCAGGATAAATGGAAAAAAATATTAAATTAATGTGTGTGGTTTTTAGATGGGTGGCACAACCTAAAGGTATCCAGATACTGCACATGTGTGCACTTTTTGTTGAGTATTGAAGAACGTATCTCCGAAAAATGTGATTAATTAAAGAAAGAAAAACGTAAGACCACTTGAGCACATTCATTATCAGCCCAATAGCTCAAGTTTGACAAAAAAACTAACTAAAAATGTCTTCCTTGTTCCCTTTCCTTGCCTGACATAAAGGTCAACCGACAGAATACATTGAAGAGATAAACTTGGCAGTAGTCGACTGACTCCGAGAGGTCCGGGAGATTTATCAATCATCTGGCCACATTAAACAGATTTCCTAATGAAGTGAGGTCTTTACAGAGATTAATCCTTTACCGCCTGCACAGAGCCACCTGCCCAACTGCCATAATTGGCGTGGATAAGGCACTGCCGCCATCGTCAGAAAGACGAGCTAGCCCGATTGCTATCAACAGAGCGGGAGGATGAGGCAAAAAAACAAGTTGGAGAGGGGACAAGGAAGCCAAAAAACGGGGTGTCAAATCCATGCAAATGATGACACCCGACGTTACATAGGCACAACGATGGAGGGGAAAATAAATAATATATTTATATATTTTTTAAAAAAGGATACAAGACAGTGCCAGGTCTCGCGTGACACTCGGCCCGTAGTTTGTGCCAGTCTCACAGAATTCGAGGACCTTGACAGCAGTTCCTCGCTACATCTTCTAGCGGTGTCAAATCTGCTTATGTGCTAACGAATGTGTCAGTGCCCTAGGCGTGTCATTGTGTGTGTTTCAATTCACCTCTGAAATGTAATGACTGCTGTGCCAGCTTACACATTACATTCACACTGTTATTTCAGCATACATTTGGTAAATTTTTGATACAGTGAAGAAAATAAGCATTTGAACACCCTGCTATACAACGGGTCAGGTGCAATCGACATTTCGTTCTGTGTACATTGTTACACAGAATGACAATACAAGGGAATTATTATTATTATTATTATTATTATTTTGCTATTTCTCCCATTTAGAAATCATGGAGGGGTCTGAAATTTTCATCGTAGGTGCATGTTCACTGTGAGAGAAAATAAAAACAAAAATCTAGAAATCACTATGCATGATTTTTTAACAATTTGTTTGTGTGGTATAGCTGCAAAAGAGTATTAGAAACACATGAGAAAATGAATGTTAATATTTGGTACAGAAGCCTTTGTTTGCTATTACTAAGGTCAAATGTTTCCTGTAGTTTTTCACCAGGTTTGCACACTCTGCATGAGCTATCATGGCCCACCCCTCCACACAGATGTACTCTAGATCAGTCAGGTTTCTGGGCTGTCGCTGAGTAACACAGAGTTTGAGCCCCCTCCAAAGATTTCCGAATGGGTTCAGGTCTGGAGACTGGCTAGGTCATCCCAGAACCTTGATATTATTGGTTTTCCTGGCTGAGTGATTCGGGTCATTGTCGTGTTGGAAGACCCAGCCACGACCCATCATCAATGCTCTGACTGAAGGAAGGTTGTTCTCCAAAATCTCACAGTAGACTGCCCCAGTCATCCTCTCTTTAATGCAGTGCATTTGCCCTGTCCCATGTGCAGAAAAACACCCCCAAAGCATGATGCTACCATCCCCATGCTTCAGAGTAGGGATGGTGTTCTTCGAAATGTACTCTTCATTCTTCTTTTTCCAAACACACTTGGTGGAATTATGACCAAAAAGTTCAATTTTGGTCTCATCTGACCACAAAACTTTAAGATGGGCCTTGACCTGTGCTGGTTTAATCAGGGGAACCTTTCGTGCCATGCATGAATTCAAATCATGACGTGTTCATGTATTACCTACAGTAACCTTGGAAACGGTGGTCCCAGCTCATTTCAGGTCATTGACCAACTCCTGTCGTGTAGTTCCAGGCTGATTCCTGACCTTTCTTATAATCAATGAGACCCCACGAGGTGATAATTTGCATGGGGCTCCACTCCGATTTAGATTGACCGTCATGTTTAACTTCTTCCATTTTCCAATGATTGCTCCAACAGTGGACCTTTTCTCACCAAGCTGCTTATCAATTGCTCTGTAGCCCTTTCCATAGCTCTTTGGTCTTCGCCAGGTTACAAGTTAAAGTGTTACTGATTGTATGGGGTGGACAGGTGACTTTATTCAGCTAACGACCTCAAACAGGTGCATCTGATTCAAGATGATACATGGAGTGCCAGTGGACTTCTAATGGGCGGACTAACAGGTCTTTCAGGGTTTAGAATTTTAGCTGATACACAGGTGTTCAAATACTTATTTTTATCTGTATCACACAAATAAATTGTTAAAATAAGCATGCATTGTGATTTCTGGATTTTCCTCTTAAGTTTATCTCTCTCACAGTGGACATGTACCTACGATGAAGTTTAAGACCCCTACTATGAAGTTTAATATATATGTATATATATATATATATATATATATATATATATATATATATATATATATATATATATATATATATATATATATATATATATATATATATATATATATATATATATATATATATATATATATATATATATATATATATATATATATATATATATATATATATATATATATATATATATATATATATATATATATATATATATATATATATATATATATATATATATATATATATATATATATATATATATATATATATATATATATATATATATATATATAATAGATAGATGGTTAGAACTTTTGATACGGATGCCTACTGGAGAAGTGTTCTGGGCATTTCTCATTGGCAGGAGGCCCTGAGAACGACACAGGGCACATTAAAGAGACTATGTTTCCTGGAGGTCAAGATCCCATCAGATAAAATGAATGGGGGTTAGGAGGTCTTGGTTTCCCTGCGAGTCTGTTTACCCTAAGACCCCACCCTGGATAAACGGGAGAAAATAATGTATGAATGGACTTTTTACGAAAAATTATTTAGTTTACAGAAAAAGACCAATTATGTTTTGCTGAGCTTTCCGCCATCAAAGTCCTTTGAAGCAACTTTACTTCCGATTCCTGCTGCAAATTAAAAGGGGTTTGGGGTTTTTAAGGGTTATTGTTCTATCTTCGTTATTCATTATCCATTATCCGTTATCGGTCAGTTCATAATACGCTACAAAGCCAAGGAGCCGGGACTCTTACTCTCAGCCAAAAGGCCAAGCTAAGGTCCTAGCCCTAAAGCCTTGCTGCGATCATTGTGAATGCACCGTTCCCGGAGGTACTGCAATACCGGGCCGATGCGTGGAGTGGACAGAGCAAGCTCCAGATTGTAAAAATCTGTGCTCACTTCAATTTCGCATTTGCGGTACAGACCCACGCGTGCCATAGGTTGCCGACATGCAGACACAGTCTAGATCACCTACCTAAACAAAACAGGGAAGGAAAGAGACGGAAAATCTAATCACAAGAAAGCCAAGACAAAGAGATCATGGAATATTTAATCCAAACATGTAATAAAGAAAAACACACATGATGAAGAGGAATATAAGGACACACAGGCAATATTTACAAGATAGTGCCTGTAGACTTAGCCTAAAATGTAAGTATATCGCAATAGTTCAATGAAAATAATGCAAAAACGTTGAAAACAACATTGTCCAAAATGAGACTAAAAATAATCCTTTGTTAAATGCAGCTTTCTTTCTTTAAGGACGCCAAGATAATGGTTAAAGAAACTTTTTTTTTTTTCCCTAAATTGATTATAAAAAGGTACACGGTCAAATACAAGGAGCAAAGTAACCACAGCGGTGTATAGGTTTGGTTTACAGGTCTGCTAACATAAATGCCAGATGTTTTTAACGTGGTGCCCAAGGCACCAGAGTGCCCCCTGAATACAGCTGACCTGTTCCTAAAATGGCAAACCAATGCTTGAGCATTGTGGTTTTCTAGCAATTTTTTCAGGGGTTGAGTCTATTCAACCCAACTTCCAATAAATATCCTTATAATAACATAGTAGTAACATAGTAATAACCCGGGAACAATATAGTAACATGATAATTTATTTTAGAATTGCATATCATACTGATTGCCCTTTGCGCTAATTAGTAAAAAACAGTAGCTCTTGGCTAGAAAACGGCTAGAAAATGGTCGAAGACCCTTGATGAAGGCAGTTTGACAACAGCATGGCAAATAATTTTTTTATCCACAACAAACATTTTTATTTTATTTTTTTTGATCAATCATGTATTGGTAAAGACACTTTGTTTAACAGACAAAATCATTTTTTAGAGAAGGAATCAGAGTTCACTCCAAACACAGACTTTTTAATTAGGCCACCATCGTCATTGGTTGTGACCCGCTTTTGATTTTAAGAATACTTGCCTTTGGCTGGGTAATTCCTGACTAATGATCCTCTCCCCAGAGTCACAACTCCTGCGAAGTAAAGATGATTTTTGTGGAGTCTGCCAAGGGACAGAGACTATTGGCACAGAGAGTCCCTCATTTGTTATGGAGCCATACACAGACCCTGCCAAAAGAGGTGCCAGGCCAAGGACAAATAGTGTGAGTATGTGTTCGCCCGTTTGTGTTGATGCTAACAGATGCCCTTAAACTTCAGTAGGTCTTATTGTTTTTTTCATTTGTTCTCATAAAGCAGAAAATGTCAAACTACACTTCTTTTTTGCAGACAATTAAGAACATAATTTCATCGAGCCGAATAAAAACTTTTGAAATATGGATATGCTTTGCAATGGTGCTGTAAAAACAGATCACATTGATCGAGGTAAATTCAGTTTCCAGTTAATGTTATGTAATAATGTATGAGTACGTATTGTGTAGCACAAATTTCCAAAGCAAAAACCCAAACAGGGATTCCTCCGCCCCTGTCTGTTCAAGCTGTGTTTTTGTGAGTGAAAGAAGAACTGTCTCTAATCCACTTCACGGATCAGTTTCACAGAGAGAAAGAAAGAAAAAAAGTCATTCTCCCTTCTAGCTAAAGTAATTCAGATAAGACACCTTGATGTCTCAAAGAGCACACTGCAAGCTCTTGTTTTCTGTTTTGACTGCTGGGACTATTTGCCAAGCACCACCTGATTTCATCTTACAGATAAAACTAATGAGCTTTTCATTCAAGTTCATTTTATATAAACAACTGAGTCATGGCAAGACGGTGCTTGTTTCACTAGCCCCTCCATGATTATGTCATCAATTAAGATAGGATTTTTAAAAACTTGTTTAGGGTGTTAGATTACTTTAATTTCCTGCATAATTACTCATATTTATGCATGGAAAGTTTTAATGTAAATATTGTAGCAACAAGCCCCAATCAGTGTTTCAAATTGTGTGTTTAAATAGTGTTTAAGACGCTGTTTTAAAACAGTAATTTTGGTTGAATCAGAAAGTTGGGCTCCTATGTCATTTTAATGATGGCAATAGCCATTTAGTACAAATGACATCGGTTTAGCTATACAGTTATGATGAAATTGCCAATGCAAGTGTTAATTCCCTTTGGATGATATTCAGTTACAAAGCAGTTTCTAAAAGTACTGCAAGGCAAAGGTGCAAGAACTAATCGACTATGATTCGGGAGTTATTTTTAAACATGTATGACCATTTAAAGGGTGTCTCGACCGACAAAAACAATTTAGCAGTGTCTGTTTTTTAGCACGTCCAACTCACAGCTCAGAAGTCCCAGGTTCCATTCCAGCTCCCGGCCTTCATGTGGAGGGTTTGCTTGTCCTCCACAACGCTGAGTGTTTTTTCTCAGGGCATTCTGTTTTCCTCCACCGTCCAGAAAAAAAAAAAAGGTCTTCGAAAAACCATCTCATACTGAACACCACAAAAACAATAGAACCATACTGGACTTCAGGAGGAAAGGCATGAAACCAGCACCACTCATTATAAACGGAGACTGTATAGAGAGAGTCCACTCTTTCAAATTCCTGGGTGTACACATCTCCGATGACCTCTCCTGGTCTGCTAACACCAGAGCGGTGGTAGGGAAGGCCCAGTAGCGACTCCATTTCCTGAGAGTGCTCAGGAAAAATAAGCTGAAACAGCAGCTGCTGGTGTCCTTCTACAGAGCCACAGTGGAGAGCATTCTAACATACTGCATTACAGTATGGCATGCTGGGTGCACGACAGCAGACAGGAAAACACTTCAGAGGGTCATCAAAACAGCCCAGAGAATCGTTGGTTGCTCTCTGCCCAGTCAGGAGGACATTGCCTGCTCTCGCTAGCTCTGCAAAAAACATGATTAAGGACTTTTCTCACCCCGGCCACCACCTCTTTGACCTGCTGCCTTCCGGCAGACGCTACAGGTCACACAAAACAAACATAGTAACAGAATTCTACAATTATCTATTACAAAAACATTTCTTTTTTTTTTTTTTTAAATAGTTGATATGGTCCGTTGCAATTCAGTTGATAATCATGTAGGAATTTATTTTTAGTTGCTTTGCAGATATAATCAACCCTTTTTGAGGTAAGATCTTAGGCCTAGGCCCGAACCCGGCCCGAATTTTGGGCTATCCAGTTGATATGATCCTCTGATGATAAAGTCATAAAATTCTATGAATTTGCTCTTTTTCAGGTCTTGTGTTTTTTGTTTCTGTACAGGATATCCAGACCTGGACAGGGATGGGCTTTACTTTCCCAAGACACACCACCGGAAGTGGTGCCCCTACAGACCCACGTGGTTAAGGGTTCCACACACCACAGTATTTGCAACCATGTGTTTGTTAGTGTAAGTTCTGGTCATTAAATGGCTAAATTATGTGGACATTTGGTCAGATACCTTCCTGACACCTGAGAGATGTGTAGGCACACCCACTTAATCCATCCAACACACAAGACCTCGTATTCATCTAGTTGTGACACAGGGAATTAGCTGTTGACTGAGACATCATGGACAGAGAGCTAATCTCTTGACAATAGCCTTTTATTTTTCGACACAACAATGTTTTCAAAGACATCTCTGGGCCTCACCTCAATTCTCCTTTGATACCTTGAGATACCTTGAGGTGACATTTGTTAGCAACATTCCCCAGCATTCAAATTCCCACCTGGAAAGGGCAATTGCAAGAGCTGCATGCCGCCTTTGCTAATTACTATCCATGTAAGGTTGTGTGTCAGAGAGTCTGTTTACTTTGTCGGGTGTTTGGACACGTTCTAAGGCAATCCACTGAGGTTTTGCTCAAACCTGAAGGCCCTTTGGCTATAAGCTTTGTTTCCCTTTGTGACATCATGATGGAGGTTAAAAGTATCCAATAGAAAAATGTCCTCTAAAAGAAAAACTTTTGCAATAAAAAAGCTGATGGCACCATTTAGAAAAGAAATGTGTTTTCCTCTTAGCTTGTTTCTATCCAGAGGCCTAATAACTTGAGTGAACTAGAGCCAACCTCTTGGCAATAGGGTTAGCTGTGTACATAAATAACTGTTTGCAGTTCCCAGTGATGTCAGGGTCTTAGATGGGTTAGATAAAGAAAAAAATATGGGATTGAAAAAGCATCTGACCTAATATAAAAACATAAAAAAGTAAACACATTTTATAAATAAACACAAGTGATGTGTTATTACGGGCACTCCGACAGTTCCCATTATTTTCAACAAATGTATTTTGCCTGGAGATGCAGTGAGTATAACTTTCCACACTTTGAAATTGTGGTGACAACTTTCTGTCTGCACACTTTTTTTGTAGAGTAGAAGGTCATTGATGAACAATTGGCAACTGTATGATACATTCTAAAAAGTAATTTTTTATTTACAGTGATCTTCATCTAGTCAAATCTGCTCTTATATCCTGAACCTTCAGGTACAATTTGCTTGGTACCATTGCCAGTCACTCAATAGGCTGTTAATTTTATGCAAAGTGTGGTCTTATAGGTCACAATCAAAATTTATCTGTCAACGTTTGCAGTTGACCCTATCAAGGTGGATAGAGAGTGGGCATGTATTAGCAGTGAAAAATTAGTAATGTTCAGTACAAAAGCTAAGGTACTGTTTTATGTACAAAAAGTATTGAGGTAATGTCCTGACTTAAAGGTGTTGTATGTCATTTTAATTTGGATAAACGCTTTCGTTTTCATCCACCTCCTCCCCTTCAGCGTAATGCACTTCTTGACCAGAACACAGATGATAAAAGTAACATAAAAGAGGATAGTCGTGTTGGAAAAAATAAATAAATATAAAGAACTCAGTTGGGCATTGTTAACACATACATGAGAGAAAACATGTATTTGAAAACATTTTAAGGACACCTCAAACTACAAAATGACCTTTTTCCAGCCCTTTAAGACAATAACTGCATAATAGATTAGGTTAATAATATAAGTTACTATTGCATTATGTTTTTTCACTCTTTAAGAATAATTTATTTTGTTTAAGTGGTGTTGTATTCCCTTCTTTTAACATATCAATGGCTATACAAATAATCTTGACTTACTTGAAATGAGTTTGTCTGTCACGGTCGCCTTGGTGACCAGTCTGCCCCGCCCCCTGGGCAACAGCTGAAAGCAGTTCCACTAATGGTGGGTCTGTATTTAAGGCTGCATGGTGGGCTCTGCGGTTGCGGGTTCATTATTACTCATTATTCACAATCCCGGTCTGTTATGCCTTGTCCTGTTTTAGTCTGTTATGCCTTGTCCTGTTGAGTTCGTGCCGGAGGAACTCTGTATTGTTCTGTTTTGCCTCGGAGTATTGGGCGACTTTTATTTTATTAAATAAAACCTATGGATCGTCAACGCATTTGAGTTCTCCCTTCATGCCTCCTGCCTCCGTTCTGGTCCGGTCACCTTCCACGCCACCACGTCTCTTGACATTGTCAATAGTAAAGGCAAAGTAAAGGCACATTTTCTATTAGTCCTTCCTTGAGTTTTTAGTATTAGCGATATGGAAGTGTTGTATTTGTGTTTATTTGTTTTATTTTTGTAGAATTGAGCATGTTTTATGTTCATTATACATGTGACTGTGAGTGTTTTGTATACATTGTACAGTTTTTTCCAGATACTGTGTCAATAAAGGTCGCTGCACGGTTACTGTTAGTGGCTTTTATGATATATTTTTTAAACTGTTTTTATTCTATTTTTCTCAAACAGTGCACAGAAAGAGCTAGCAACAGTAAAAACAATGTTATTTTCGACTATTATCAAATATATAAACTAAAATTAGGATTCAGTGTTCTTGTTTTGTTTATGATTGTCAGTTTATTGGTCATATTAATGTAAGATTTCATATAAAGGGAACAGTTCATTTATTCAATTGAGTTCTTATAAAGGACTTTTGAGTACTTTTACAACTCAATATCAGACCCAAATATGTATTCCTTAATACGGCACGATTCTGTTTTTCTTGTATCATTATGCACCCCAGAATTAACTATTCTATTTTTAAAATGTTGGATGGCAAAGTACAGATATTTAATTTTAAAAACAAAGGAAAAAAAGTCACAAGAATAATCAAGTCATGTGCAGATACCTCATAAGGTTAAGTACATTGTTACATCCCACCTCTGGAAAGAAATGTAGGAACCTGGACTACATCCCTGGATCCATAAAAGGATTGCAGCAGGTGACAGAATTGGTCCAACTTTTTCTCTTCTAAGTCAGTTTGTCTGTTAGACAGGGATGAATTTTCAATGATTCATCTCACGTAGGAAATCAGAGGCTCAGTTCGGACAGACTTATGTAACTCTGGGCTTTTGACAGGCGTACACCTCTGTTGACTACAGATAGGTAATTTGTTTTGATCGGTGATTATACCCCTCATGTTCTGCGCAAGATGTAATACACCCGCTTGTGAAGCCGGTAGGCAAATCCCCACAATGCGGGGATAGGTGCCCCCAGGGGTCTAAGTTTTCACCCACCTCCACTGTCTTTTCATTCCATCTTCCTCCTTTTCATCTCTTATGAGAGACAAAGCCTCCTGCCAAATACTTGAGCCCCCCAGGAGCTCATCATACACAAACTTCCAGCTCCTCTGGGGCCGAGGAGAACTAGAAAGACGGGGGAAGGTGGAGGATAAAAAAGATGGAGAAAAGATTAAGGTTTGTCAAAAGGGGAAAGAAAGTAAAAGTGTGTGATTGAGTTCATTCTCGCCACATTTTTTAAGCGTATTTACAAAATTGTAATTGTCACAGAAACCTTAGTTGACTCTTCCCCACCGTTTAGTTTTGGCGATCCCTGCCAGAAGTATATGCAAAGGGATCTACTAATTATTGAGTGAATGTGTTTTTCCTGTACATTTAAGAGCTCATTTATTTGAAGTGGTGCACCACCTTTTCTTTGAGTCTCCCTTCCTCCATCACCTCTAAATAGAAAATATGGTGGGTGGGAGCCTGGAAAAGTGTCAAGTCAAGTCAAGTCATTTTTATTTGTGGATTAATTTCAAAAGATGATTACATTAATAGCAGTAATTATGTGTTTTGCTAACTTTTGATGTGCTCCGTTCAGACAAGTTTGCAGGTGAATGCACATAGAAGGTTGCTTCGTCTGTTGTCTTTGGGCTATGAAAATTACTATATGCGTGAGTCGTAGAATTACCTTGACTTCCATAGTATAAATTAGACTTGTTTATAAAGGTTTGTTGTTGCTGTACCTTTGTTTCTGAGAGTTCTACTCCAAAGCCTCCAATAATAATATAAATGTAATGCTCCGTTGAGTTAATACCTCACTGTGAATGTGTAAAACTGGAGTGTCATGCCCAATTTCGTTGTCACAATATGTTAACCCATTTTGTAACAATGACAAAGTTATATTCTATTCTATTCTATTCTAATATCCTGAGGTTTACTTTGCCAGTTAAACATTTTCATTGTACACCCTTAAGTTTTTTTGGTGTCCAGATATTATGCTTGGGTAGGTGCAACAGGTTATTTGAGACAATGACTAACATGCTCAGATATATTTGCTTCCTCAGGGCGATCACCAACCTAAACAAGTGCACAAGACTATGAAAAAATATATATATTTCCAGTTGTATAGAACATGGGTATTTGCATCTTATGTATTGAATCACATGGGAATTGTTGCCACTAAATCTCATTGCACTATTTTTCATTTCATTATTGTTACCATGCGCTATTTTCACCATGCAGTCTTATTGCCCTAATATCACAAAAGAAAATTGCACTTACAACCGATGCCAGGCTCCAAGCAAAATGTGATAAATATGCAAAGAATTACTAAAATCAGGGAGCGGGCAAATACCTTTTAACGGCACTCTAACTCTGATGAAGTAAAGGATCTGATTTTTATGTAAAACACAAGCCTATATGTACTGATGATGTAACTTTGAGGAAGATCAGTGGTCAGCTATAATAGCATCTATTATATTCTGATTGAACTTGAAGTGCCTGCCTCAGTAATGCAAAGAACATAGAGAAGGGGAGATCATTCCCTATATAAGAAAGTCTTGCTAAGATTGCGCGTCCGTCTCTCATCACAGTACTCCCCTTTATGATGAGTTGAGGGTTGTTTATTAAAATGGCTACCCCATCGTTACGGTTTTCATTCGAGCCACTCCATAATGACGGATATGGCCAAATCTCTTCCCACTGTTTATAATTTTTTAGAAAGGGGATGCAGCATTCCTGTAGTAAAAACACATCTGTTCTGATAGTTTTTAAGAACGATAAAACACTGTAAGCCTTAACCTCTGATGTCACACTTCTCACATTGATAGTAGAGAATGTAATGTTCATAATAGTTGTTAAAGTATTTAAACTAGTTAGACAAAACCGGGGGATCTGAGTCCATTCTTTGGTGATCATCGAGATCATCGAGAGTGTCACCTGTGTCAGACACATCACTTAAGAGTAGTACCTCATTTTGAGACTCACCGGGGAAAAATCTGGGACCCTCTGACTCTCTGTCTGTGGTTCCAGGTCTTCCCCTTTTTTCTGGGTTAGGGGGTGAGCCAGAGGACCTATCAAGGGGTCTCTTACTTCCTTGCCCACTAAGGGTCAGATTTTTTCCCTCCCCGACTTCCTCCGTCTCAACTTCATACAGTTCCCTTGTGGGCTTATTCACCGGCGATCGGCTTTCTTCTAAATCTCTTATCTTTGTTTCTGGTTTTTTCACCACTCCCAATTTTGTCTTACTTTTACTCCTCTTTCCAGAGCCCGTATGGGTTTTTGGAGAGTCATTCGCCTTTTCGATTTGTTTGTCTTCTCCAAATCCCGGCAATGGCGTAGCAAACAAATTTGCTAATTTGAACTCTCTTCCAGGCCCTTCCTGATTAATATGTGTTTTCGGAGTGGCAGTTGCTTTTTCTATTCGTTTGTCATGTCCAAATTCAGGTATTTTATGAGAAATCGAATTAGAATTATCAGGTTCTTCCTGTTTCAATTTTGATTCTCTGGTCTCTGCTCCAGGGGTTTTGGTAGGTACATCTGTTTTTTCAATTTGTTTGTCTTGTCCAATTTCTTTGTGCATTTCTTGATCAATTTCATTGGGTATTTCCATAACTTTATTCATTTCCTGTTCATCTTCATTGGGTATTTCTATAACTTCATTAATTTCTTGTTCATTTTCATTTTGTATTTCCATGACTTTATTAATTTCATTGTCTTTGTTATCTTTATTCACTTCATTGTCTTTGTGACATTTATTCATTTCATTATCTATGTTGTCTGACATCATTTCATTGTCTTTGTTGTCTTTGTTAACTGCCTTCCTAGCTTTCAATTTGTTAGCAAACGAATTCGGGTAGTTTCTAAAGAGGTGATTCGTTTCTCCACAGAGATTGCATTTTCTGCTATTGCTACATTCCTCAAAGGAATGTCCAATTGTTCTGCACTTTCCACAAAAAATTCGATCACATACCTCAGCCAGATGCCCATGCTCACCACATTTGCGACAGAGTTTCGGTTGCCCTTGATAGTGGATAAAGCCACGGTTTTCCCCCAGGAATATAGTCGACGGAATTTGTTTCAGTCCCTGAAAGCCCTGAGGATCTTGCCGTAGTTGGACTGGTACCCTCCAGGCACCATTCCAATAGCCTTTCTCACACCTCACCTTCATAGCCTGGCCTTTTACTGAGCAGTATCTACTCAACCAATAACAGACGTCATCAGCAATGATTATTTCACTAAACATTCTAACAACGACAATCTTGTTAGCATTATCAGTCAGCTTCTCCACTGTAAATCCTGAAAACTGGGACCTCACTCCCTCAAAGCGATTCCAAAACTCTTGATAAAGAGCTGCCGTTTCAAAACTCACATCAAAGTCTTTGCCAGAAGTCATTTTTATGACAGCATGTACCTCCTCCTTTTTAAACTTCAGAATCTTTTCAACAAACTTGTTAATAAAATCCGTCCTTGACATTCCCTCCGAAATTGCCACAACATCTTTGAGCAAGAATCTCACGCAGTTACGTCTCCGCCCGCCGGTATAACGGCAGGACTCGGCTGCTTTACTTCTAACTATGTTAAAATGGTTAGAATTGTAAAATTAATAATTAACAATACTCTTAAAACCGACGCCAATGACAGTATAAACGCATAGAACGAGCAGTGCTAACCTGATGCGTCCACCATCAACCGCAGCATTGAACCTTTGGCACAAATGTTAAGAAAAGATAGATTTGTCGAAGGCATCAATATCCCAGGAAGTGGGGGACAAATTACCAAGTGTGTTTTGTACATGGATGATTTTAATATTT
This sequence comes from Urocampus carinirostris, assembly GCF_059441175.1. NCBI lineage: Eukaryota > Metazoa > Chordata > Actinopteri > Syngnathiformes > Syngnathidae > Urocampus > Urocampus carinirostris. The sequence goes on from NC_142350.1 coordinate 31,652,335, forward strand.
TGTGTACTGACCGCGCATCTGTTGAAAGAGCCCTTGACTTGACTGAGCTGTTTGGGAGGGCGTCTGGGTCAAGGCTAAATAGAGAAAAATCACAAGTGAAGTTTTATGGAATGTGGAAAGAGACAGAAAAGGCAGGACTCCCGCTGACGGTGTTAAAGACAGACCAGAAAATCCTAGGGATAAAATTCAATGCGGATGGAGGAGGCGAGACCAACTGGGATGACGTGACAAGGAAAGTTAAGCAAAAACTTGTTTTTTGGTCACTAAGAAAACTGACAATAGAGGGGAAGGTCCTAATCATCAAAGCGATCATCCTCCCAATGCTTTTGTCAATCAGTTTAATTTTTATGCCTAAAAGAAACGTGCTGTTACAACTGGACCGAGCCATCTTTCGCCTTGTCTGGGGCTCAAAGTGGGAAAGGATAAAAAGAGATACAATGAAAAAGAAAAAGGAAAAAGGGGGGAAAGGAGTGCCTGACCTCCAGCTTTTCCTGGGAAGCAAATATGTCTCTCTCCACTTCCAAAACGCTGTGGGCCCACCCAACAACCCGAAAAGTCAAGCAATGACCCGTTTTTGGATGGGCTCATATTTGCGGAAGCTAAAGCTTGTACCAGACAATCGTTTGATTCCAGTTTCGTTTAACTTGCCACCAACACATCTCTTTATTCTGGATTTTTTTAAGAAGTTTGATTTGGAAACACAAGAATGTCACACTTTACAAAACCACAGGGCCCTTATTGCTATTGTGCAAGAGCGAGCTACAGTAAGCCCTGTGCGGGGGCTTGCGTTTGGCGAATCCACAACGGTTTGGAGCAACGTCAATCATCCTGCCCTCCCAAACAGACTACGAGACTTGTCATGGATGGTGGCTCATGAAGTTCTCCCAGTCAGAGCTGTAATGCACCACCGAGGAATGTCAGCGACTTCGACGTGCCCTCGACCTGGCTGTGGCGCCCAGGAGTCGGTGAGGCACCTTTTTTGTGAGTGCAGCGCTGCCAAGGTCTTGTGGACAATGGCCGAACAACTAGGAAAGTTCCCGGACTTGCCAGCAGGAGAGGTCCCTGATGCACAGTACGTGCTTTACGGGGTGAGTCGGTCGAGGAGGCATCGGAACGACTTTGCCAGGGACTGGCTCACTCTCGCCGCCATCAAGGACGCCATCTGGACCTCCAGAAACCTGCTGGTATGGAGGTGCAGGCAGATCCCCCCCGTGGCTGTGCTCCAAATGGCTGCAGATACCATACAATCTGCGAGCGGCGGGCCTAGGACGCAGCCATAAAGAAGACTCGTCTGCACCCACCCGGAGGGGGGAGCCGGAGCTACACTGTGGGAGTCCCGGCAGCAACGGCCTGGGTTGTGGAACCCAGAAGGGAGAGGACCCACGCAGAAGGGAAAGGACCCACACAGAGGACTGGAAGAATGCTGCTTGGGAGGGTGGGATGGCAGAGCTATGCCCTTGCACAATAGTATTGCCTTTTACACGCTGGTTAACTACTGTTAAAAGAAAATAACTCTGAAATTGTTTAATTGATGTTGAAAATGTCAGGAAAAAATGTTAAAACGTCATATCGTCACGTCATATTGTCAAATATAAAAAAATTGTGAATATGCTTGATGGCTGTGTTTTGCTGCTGTTGGTGTCGGTGGATTTGTTCAGACCGAGGACAATCGACTTTGGCCTGGACGGATCTATTGACACTAACAAAGATGTTATATAATGAAATTGTGAATATGTTTGATTTTCGAGAAGGTTTGTTCAAACCTCACTTTGTGTTTGCTGTTAAAAACGTAATATTGGAATATAATATTGTGAATGTGCTTAATTGCTGTTGAGATTGTCATGATTGTTTTCTGTTCTTAGTGTCAATAAATTTGTTCAAACCAAATTCAGCTTCTAAAGAGCTTAGTTTTTTTATTGAACGTAAAATACACATATATATATATATATATATATATATATATATATATATATATATATATATATATATATATATATATATATATATATATATATATATATATATATATATATATATATATATATATATATATATATATATATACATTTTGTGTTTCGTTTTGATGTAGTTAGTGGAAAACCCCTTAAGCGTTTTCAACATCAAGATTCGACTCATGTGAAAAAAAAAATCATTTCACTTGGGACTTCTGCAGTGGATATTGGTTTCGGAGTTTCTCTCTAACATTGTTTATCAAAGCCTGATCTTTGTGATGGCGGAACACACTGCGCTGAGATGGATTTAACACACATTGAAAATAAATCCCCAGAGTAAACCAGTGCTTCTTTGCTGAACAAACAGAACAAAGAGTCGATGTATGCATTCATCAAGGGACTGATCATCCCTGTGAAAATCAGAGGGGAGGTGGGGGGGGGGGTGTTTACATATTAGACCAGTTGACACTTGTGATGACAAGAGTAATAATTATCACTTCAAAGACGACTTATAACTCACATTAATTAGGCCATGAAAAAGGCCGTCTGAGAAAGTACTTTGTGTGCATGTGTGTGTATACACATTTTTATGTATATTTATTTATGTATAGCAAGTCAACTCTCGCAGCATCACTTTTTGAGATATTGATACTTAGCAAATTTTCTTTGGGCATTTTGTACTACATTCTGATTGGCTTAACATTCGCCCCACCCATTTTCTGCCTGTGTGTCAATAACGTTGCAGTCTCAGTTGTACGCATGCGTGAAATGGCAAATCTTTTTAAATTTTGAGTTTCTCAAAAAAAAAATCGCCCTGGACTGACAAAAGCACGTACAGTTGGGGGCAAAAGGCAAAATAAAATGCTTTCTATCACCAAAAAAGTTGTATTTTTGTATCCTTTTTGGAGCTCAATTTACCAAATCCAAAACCATTCATCATAGCATCATGACTCCCATTTTTGAAAAATGTGCATGCACGTGCGTGTATTTGTGCTCTTCAGTATAACACTTCATAAGGCTTTGGCCATTTCCGTTTATTTTCAACTCTTAGCTGTTTTAAGTCAGGAAACACGTAGTGAGGAATAGCAAATACAGCAGTGGGATACCTGACTCTATCCTTATCAAATTCTTGACCTGCTAAAGGATGGCGACAAAATATCATCTGAAGTAAAAAAGTGATTGTGCCCCTAATCAATAGTCCAATATAGCAGTGAGATTATTTTTAGAATTATAATTTGACGGTACGGACGTATTTGAAAAAAAAAGTTTTTGAAGAGCATTACTTCTTGTTGTTTTTTGTAATGTTCTTTTCATTTTTACGCCACATTTTTGTTTTACAATAGCAGAAAAATAATGATGTTAGTATGAGGTTCAATGTTTGAAACCATACTAACATCATTATTTTTCTGCTTAGGTTGCATTCATTTAAATTCAAAGATTTTAACTCGATTGTCTCTATTCCCTGCAGTATAACAAATTCTGCGCCATTAATAAATGGAGACATCAAACCTCCATTTTCCATTTGACTAGGCTACCTGGTTATTTCAGTATGAGAAATTATTTTCCCCCCATTTTCCACTTATTGAAACATAAATATTTTGTTTGTTTGTTTGTACATGATTCAAATTGAATCGTTTCTTCCGGCGCCGTCACGAATGGCAGCCACTCCAGCAGCTCCCGTGTTATTTTCGATTGTTCTCGATTGTTTGTTCTCAGCTCAGGGATGCTGCTGGAATTGTGAATTTCCCTTCGGGGATGAACAAAGTATCTATCTATCTATCTATCTATCTATCTATCTATCTATCTATCTATCTAATGTCCACATGATGTGAACAAAATATAATCTGAAGTTAAAAAAACTTTGAACCGGCCAATAAAACAAATGTGGAAGGAAACCTACACAAGTACGGGGAGAACTTGCAAACTCTGCACAGAAAGGGTGGTAGCTGGATTTGAACCCAGAACTGTGCCGCAGGCACACTAATCACTCAGCTGCCGTCCCGCCATATATAACACAGTCAAGTGTCTTGGCCTGTTGGCTGTGAAGTGTATCATGATTCGACTGATAATGGATAATGGACAATGGAAAAAAATAAAATAAAAAAATGAAATAATGAAATGCTTCTTCTTTGAGGGTTTTTAATATCGTCGGTCCTTTTTGGAACACTCCACCTCGGGGATTACTAAATATGTCAGAATTAACCAACTACTTATTTTGAGCCGTACAAGGTTTTTTATACTAATTTCACATACATTTGAATCAACGCTGCAAATGTTCCATTACCCTCTGAGATACACTTCTCCAAACTTTTAAGGGTAAGTCCTCGTACAAAAACACTGAAAACTGCCTAAACCGAAGCTCCAAGTATAAATCGGTATATATCTGTCATTTGTCATATAATTCAGGATTATATGACTGTAGTCTGATATCCATTGCCCCCTTTGCTGTTAACCTCTCCCTGATACGACAGTGACTTATAAGAATGCCACGTTCAACAGCAGATAATGATGTAACAGTCTCCTTAAATATGTAAAGTATAAGACTTAATAAAACCTGGCAGTGTGATTATGTCTTAAATCTTAACACTGCACTCCTGTATATGCAGTATGACACGGCAATCCATTTTTAATCTCTTCACTTATCCACCGGAACAAGAGAGAGAAAGTTCACTCGGAAATGACACAAATCAGTGCAATGGGAGTTTTGAAGTAGCGGAGAGCTCTGGGTCACAATTTCTCTTTTTTTGTGTGAAGATCCCAAAACATGAGGGGAATGTCACAGGGGTTAAAAGGCAATTAGCTGCTCACTGCTATCAGAGCGTTAGTCAGAATGATGACAATGATGGTACAAAACTCATTAATATATGTCCGAGCGTTGATATTGCATTAATAAGAGATCAAACAAGAATAATGAGAAAACCTGTGAACGATTTTTGCAGTGGGGCAGTTCTGGACGAATACTGGATCGTTTTGATTAGCTGGATGCAGAAATATACATGTTAATCTTGCTCAGTAGCGATTTTTTTTTTTACCTGAGGGTTACTGTACTATGTGCTCAGTAAGAGTGGGCGGATTAATCCTTATATTCATATTATTGATACTGAAGTAGTACTTGGATCGGATCAATACTCTTGTCTTGTGATTGATACTGTCTTCCCATTATAACGCTCTATCCGACCATTTTATTAGGCAGGTATCCTCACTAGTGTCACAGTGGTGCTGGAGCCCATCCCAGTTATCTTCGGGCAGTGGGCAAAGGACACCCAGAACTGGTTGACTACTCACTTGCTCATTCAAACCTAGGGACAATTTGAACTGACCACATAACCAGCCATGCATGCTTTTGGAATGTGGGAGGAAACCAGATTGCCCGGAGGAAACCCGAGCAGGCACGGGGAGAACATGCAAACTCCATGCAGGGAGTCTGCGGTAGCTGTAATTGAACCCTGGTCCTGGAATGGAAGGTATAGTTGTAATGACTATGGCATATTTATATTTTGATGACACTGCTTTTATGGTTTCACACACTTAAATTGTTTTCTGAAACAGTTGTCATATATATATATATATATATATATATATATATATATATATATATATATATATATATATATATATATATATATATATATATATATATATATATATATATATACACCGTAAATTCCGGACTATAGAGCGCACCTGATTATAAGAGGATAACCACTTTTGTACTTACACAAGCCGCACCTGTATATAAACCGCATGCGCCCACATTAAAGCATGTGACACAATCACAAAATTAATCCAAACCCGAATTTGTGTCCCGCGATTGTTACTGTATATAAAGTACACAGTCCAAAATCCACAGCTGTCAAAATGAACGGAGAATGATACCGGTACTTAAGGTTTGATGCAGACCTGCAGAGTCCGGGTCCCGTTGAAAATAATCCAAGGAAAAAAAAATTATATTTCCAAAGGTAAGGGTGGGGAAAAATATATATCCACTATTGTCCGCTGTGTCCACAAACACGTCTCACCTTTACTCCACTTCCCGTCAGCCCTCGTTGTTTTTCGCCCTTTCTTTTTGATTCGCCCGTAGAAAACATATCAGAATAAGTCTCTGAAATAAATACATTACAAAAATATACAGTAGCAAATACATATTATACATGGTTAAACATATTTACAAAGAAAGACGGTACACCAAGAGAGTTTTCAAAGCTTTAATAATAACATTATAACTTTCATCCCAAACCGTGCCTGTGAAAGGTAGCAAAACGCTACTAGGAACGCGCTCGCAACACTGTAAACTGGCCTGTTAAGAAAACATACCATACTTTTAGAAATCACCGTACACCGTCCTCATCTCCCTCCTTATAACGGCGTCTTCAAAGTCATCTTCCTCAGCAGGGAAAAGAGACTTTGTCATTTCGACGTCGTCCCACGCTCCCTTATTCAAGCACACTAGCAACACACTCGCAAAGTAAAATTTACGTGCAGTAGCTCTGTTTCCTTCTTTGTCGGACTGCTCGATTGCATTTAGCTTGAAAGCTGCGTCATGTGCCTTTCTTTTTGCAATTTGCATGATGAGGGAATGTTGTTGCAGTCTTCCTCGCCGCATATGTTCCGGTCTAAATCTTACCTTTTGTACTCGAGCACCGCTGGCGGCTGTTAGAAAAACCCTAAAATTGGCCGCATCACTGAATAAGCCGCAGGGTTGAACGTTTAGGAAAAAGGTAGCAGGCAAACGAGAACACTGTTGTTTCTTTCTATCTTTGTCTCAGTCTATCTTTCATTGTTTCTTTCTATCATTGTCTTTGTCTACCTACCTACCTACCTCTCTATCTATCTATCTATCTATCTATCTATCTATCTATCTATCTATCTATCTATCTTTCTTTCTTTCGCTCTCTCTTTTTCTTTCTCTCTTTCTGTATCTTTAGGTCCCTCTTCTCTCTCTCTTTCATTTTATCTGTCATGAATTTACGGTATATATATATATATATATATATATATATATATATATATATATATATATATATATATATATATATATATATATATATATATATATATATATATATATATATATATATATATATATATATATATATATATATATATATGCATTTCAGGTGGATTGGCCGGTCTAAATTGTCCCTAGGTGTGAATGAGCGAGCGAGTGAGTTGTCTGTCCCCGTGTGCCCTGCGATTGGCTGGCAACCAGTTCAGGGTGTCCCCTGCCCACTGCCTGGAGATGGCTGGGATGGGCTCCAGCCCCCCCGCGACCCTAATGAGGATAAGCGGTACGGCTAATGAGATGAGATGAGAATATATATATATATATATATATATATATATATATATATATATATATATATATATATATATATATATATATATATATATATATATATATATATATATATATATATATATACAACTTTTCTTTTTAAATACGTCCGTACCGTCAAATTATAATTCTAAAAATAATCTCACTGCTATATTGGACTATTGATTAGGGGCACAATCACTTTTTTACTTCAGTTAAAACAGCTTTAACTTGCTTCACCTTTTCACGGCGTTAGTTTCCAGTTTGCATAGTTTCCAGTTTGCGTTTTTTTGTCAGCATGTTTCATCAAGCAGTGCTTCTTAATATTATCTCATCTCATTAGCTACACCGCTTATCCTCAGTAGAATCGCGGGGGGGCTGGAGCCCATCCCAGCCATCTCCGGGCAGTGGGCAGGGGACACCCTGAACTGGTTGCCAGCCAATCGCAGGGCACACAGGGACAGACAACTCATTCGCTCATTCACACCTAGGGACAATTTGGACCAGCCAATTCACCTGAAATGCATGTCTTTGGAATGTGGGAGGAAACCGGAGTGCCCGGAGGAAACCCACGCAAGCACGGGGAGAACATATTATATTCTTTGAAAACAGCAACACTCTCTTCGAAAAATTGGCGAACACAGTTATTTCGTATTTCTGTGAAAAGATACTTTGATTTCCCTTTTTTTAATTACAGCCGCCATGTTGGAAATTTGACGGGCTGAAATTCTCACAGAACGCCATGGGCAAGGTGGTCAAAGGGCTACTGCCATCATATAGTAAAATGGTGACTTACTTTTAGTACACATGCAATTTATACTGTGGTCAACAATACTGGCGGCCCAGTAAAAATTTCATCACCGGCCTTAACTGGCCCCGATGCTGGACATTGAAAATGCCTATCTTAGGTAAATAAAATGTGAAACTATTGTACACAAATAAATATGGTACCTCTTACTGTAGTTTTAACTTCATGTGCCTTATAGTCCAGTGTGCTTTGTATAACATTTTTTTTAGAGGTTGCACCTTTTAATTAGGTACTCTTTATACGGTGGCAAATACAGCATATTGCAAATATGAGCAAACACCCATCCAAAACTAATATCCCTTTTTAGCTCTTGCTTAGTCACTCGAGCAAACGTACCTCATTATCTCTAGCTAGAAGAACTGCTGATACTTTGTCTCAAACAAGACAGAAAGTCTTGAAATGTGAGTGTTTTCACAAAAGCAAAAACAAAAAGAAAAGATAAAGCTAGGGAGGCACGGCCGACAGTCAGCAAGTTGCAATAAAAGCGAGCGGGGAAATGGCATAGCTAATGACGTCGCCATCAGATTTATTCCAAAGAGATGGCAGGAAGGAGGGCCGGATGATTTCTTCGCCCTGTCTTCCCTTTTCCCTGATTATGAAAGGAGACATGGCGTGAGGTCGAGGGTCAAGCCGAAAGGAGACAGCATTGTGTAGGAACTGTCACGCACCGCCACCTATTTTGACATGCACAGGCCCGTTTGTTGTCTGTCCAACATGCAAATTGGTGAGCCCGAGCTGTCATATAAATGCAGTCGGTTGGGAAAATGAGAGACCACCTGTAACCGGGGGAGAATGGCGAGTGATAGACAAGCATTCATTCGGCCCCCGCTCGTCATTTTTAGCGCCGCCATTCACCCATCACGCTCCCCCTTCTGCCATGAGCTATCATCAAAACACGCCCATCTCCAGTTGCAAAATTGAAAAAGCTATTCTTAATATTCAGAAAGAGCCAGTAAGAAGAAATTAAAATATGCAATAGAACGTGTTGAATGAGATTAAATGATTTCAGCCTCAGTGAATAAGGCCCATCTTGTAGACAGATGAGGATCAGACCCGGATCATTAGTGGTCCACAGTCCAAAAATCACTTTTTAACATGGAGGGATAGGTAGGGCACCACCCAACATGCTCCTAATGCTTTGAAAATGAAAAACGATTGAGTGTTAATGCTCTTGTCCAATCTGAGGGTAAATAGCTTACTCATATGTTCTTAACAGAATATCATAGATAGACAGACAGACAGACAGACAGACAGCCAGACAGACAGACCGACAGACAGACAGACAGACAGACAGACAGACAGACAGACAGACAGACAGACAGACAGACAGATAGACGGATGGATGGATGGATGGATGGATGGATGGATGGATGGATGGATGGATGGATGGATGGATAGATAGATAGATAGATGGATGGATGGATGGATGGATGGATGGATGGATGGATGGATGGATGGATGGATGGATAGATAGATAGATAGATAGATAGATAGATAGATAGATAGATAGATAGATAGATAGATAGATAAATAGATAGATGGATGGATGGATGGATGGATGGATGGATGGATGGATGGATGGATGGATGGATGGATGGATGGATGGATGGATGGATGGATGGATGGATGGATGGATAGATAGATAGATAGATAGATAGATAGATAGATAGATAGATAGATAGATAGATAGATAGATAGATAGATAGATAGATAGATAGATAGATAGATAGATAGATAGATAGATAGATAGATAGATAGATAGATAGATAGATAGATACTTTATTCATCCCCGAATGGAAATTCACATTTCCAGCAGTATCCCTGAGCTGAGAACAATACAATAATAAAGCAAAAAGAATACAATATACAAATACCCAATGTGACGTGCAGTTAGTGATATTGATAACTATAACCCGTCACGTTACCAATAGATGACAAATATTATCCATTATCCTGAATCATCGGCATTGTTAGGACTAACACGTTTCCAGATCACAGTTACTTTTCTTGTGAAAAAGTATTGTAATGTGTTATTAATAAAATTAAGTAACCCACCTGTCATTACTACATGGAACGTAACTGCATTACTCATTTATTGCAGACGATGAATAAAGATTATCCAATGCTGTTCTTTCTGCATTACTCATATTGTCACATCAAACCCTTGATCTGCAATAGTAATGAGTGTGCAGTATTATACCTCCTTACAAAGTACAACTGAATACAGTTCCGATGGCGTTGTCTCAAGCACATAGTATGAGAACGCAGAATTTTTCCTTATGCAGATACTCTCCCTACCATATATACGCACATCCAAGCCAAATTTACAGCTATTAAATGAAATACTGAAATCAACAGGTCAATTTTTTATGTGTATATTTGGTTGTGTGTCACCAGTCGTGATCGGTAAGCAGCGCATGGGTTTAGGGGCGTCTCTTAAACAGGAACAACAAACTAACTCAATCAATTGGGTCATGGTAAGCACAGAATTTCAGTGAGATAATTTCTAGTCTTTTTATTTGTAAAATTATTTTTGCAATACACTGTGCATGGAGAAAAATAAATGTCTTGGACAATACCCATAAATTGAGAAATAGATGTTCAAATGGTTTGAAGCCCACACAGACATAATTGATAGGGAGTGTATAAAATATGTGACTATTTTAAAGCATTTGGGGGGTGTGGCTTCCAAGCAATTATACACAGTGATTTGTGGACTTGATAGTTTCTTCCAAAGTAACACTTTACTCTTTGGTGTCAGTAATCTGGGGGGTAACTGAGTTACATTTTAGATGAAGGAACTAGTAACGGTATCATATAACTGTTTTTTTATAATGCGCCCATCACTGGTCATCAGGTGTCACTTACACATACTGTATTCAAAACATTATAATAAGATGTGTTTCATTATTCCCAAATTGCATTATTAATAAGAAAAAAAAGTATTGGTCACATATTTTACAGTTTATCTAAAATATGCGACTTCATTAAAAACGTAACATCTTTTTTTTTATATACGTCTACTTATACCAAAAACTAGCTTATTCTGGCTCTACTTTTTGGTGCAGAAGAAGACAATGCTAATGTCCTGGGTTTAAAAGGTTTTTTGGGGATTTAGAGAAACAAGCTAGTCTTGGTATTTAAGAAGATGTAAGGCTGTACTTGCCCAAGACACATCACAGGAAGTGGTGCCCCAATGACCCTGGCAGTGAAGGGATCTGTGACGGAAAAAAGCTAAATCACAGTATACAAAATGTATTTGTTTTCGCATCATAGAAAAAAACAACAACATTATTTTGCAACATGCTAATGAAAATAAATATTTCCAATTTCAATTTCTTGTTATGAAAAGTGTACATGATAGAAAGAGCTAAAGCATAACAAAGTAGAGTGTATAGCCCATAAAACATGGTAAATACAAAATGCCTATTTGCACGAATACAAAAACACCACCTCTAAAGCTTTTGTTAGGTCATGTCTAATTCATTAGAAGCCATGTTTGTAAGAGAGAAGTTAAAAAGAATCAAGATATTCCCCAAAGACTTAAATGCCGCCATCAGAACAAAAGGATCACATAGTGTATTCGCTCCTTCCGAGTGAATTTACGCACGACATCGAAATCCATGTCAGCATAAGATAATGACGTCCGTCCACTCTTGTCAGTTTGCCCTACAAAAACATTTCTCCCAAATTATCCATTAAAATTGAGGGATTAGGTGTCTTTCTGTTATAATATGGGGCAGAAATTGTCCTCATTATATGATTTAGTCCAGTCAAATGTATTCAAATGCCACCTTTATTACCCCCGAGGTGCTTTGCATAAATTGAATAAATCCAACGGCTACTCTGCAAGAATCAAACATATCAAAGGTTTCCTGTCTTTGAAGTGGGGTGAGACTCTAATTCCAAAACAGATTTTCATGATAAATAAATACATAATTTATGAATATGTGGTTGTAGTGGTGAAGATGACGAAGAACTGGAGGAGGGGAGGGATATGAAAGCAAGTCTAAAAAATGCATTTAAGATGCGGGAAATGTCAAGAGACGGCAGAATGACACACAAAGTGCTGCCTGCCGACCAGCTGCCGGACTGATAAACAAACTGATTAGCATATGTACATTGGAGCATAAGTTATGCTCATTTGCTTCAACATATTCGCAATGCGAATATGACACCCTGTTTGGTGCAAGTCATAAAAGTCTTGATGGAAATAATGATGACGGAAATGATTTAATTACTGAATTCTGGAGAAATTATGATGACGATATCGGAAACAAGCAGAAGGACTAATTGCACCAATTATTTTCTAGATAGCCTATAGTGAGTAAACAAATAAATGGGCTAATCAACTTTTTTAGACATATCCATTTTCAAGATATCCTCGGAATTGAGATGATAGAATTAAATATGGATTTTTCACAGACAGGATTTCAATTATTTTTTTTTCAGGTTAATTGTTTGCAATCTCTTCAAGAGTTAAAGTTAATGAAATGAAATGAAATGGAATGATTTGCATTTATATAGCGCTTTTCAAGTCAATGAAGACTTCCCAAAGCGTTTTACCTTGTGCTTCACATTTACCCATTCACACACACACACCAATAGTGGCCATGCAGCCATGCCAACTTTCTTATTGGGGGCATTAGGTGTTAAGTGTCTTACCCAAGGACACTTCGAACCGGGATTCAAACTGCGTTTTCTTGATCCCAAGACGAGCTCTCTACCTCCTGAGCTACTGCCGCCCCATATAATCAAACAGTCGGTGTCATTTGATGGTTTTTTAACCATTTTTTTCATAAAGTAACTAGTTTCTAATCGGTCAATATTAAAAATATTGTTTTGCTCTCATGCATTAAAAGATTGAGACAATTACATAAATCCCATTTTGCGTACGAGTGTGTGAATGTGGCTTATAGGCTCTGAAACGACTGAACCGATTTTTGTGAAAATTTACACAATTGTTCTTTAGGATTCCGTGAGTGTCTTGAGCTAGGTTTTCCGCTTTGCGTTTAGGAGGGCTGGAGCCCATCCCAGTTATTTGCAGGATCTGGATGCATACCTGGTAAAATATTTTGGAGTGACGGATGTCCAACTTTATCACGTCATCTGCAATAGTTCCACACTCCACACAACTCACCCATCTCCTACTTCACGTTGGTTAAGAAATTCAAAGTAAACAATTGAAATGTTGATTGTTCCTCCTATTCTCAGGCCTGCGGTGCAAGCAATCATAACAAAGAATACAAAGCAGTCTTTGCAATTGGCTTGGAGCTGTTTGATATAGACGTCGAACAAATGTCCGTCTGTTTATTAAAGGTACCCGTAAAGTGCATTACATGTTTTCAAACATTTACAAATTGAGTTCGGAAGGATGAATCAATTAAGCCTTTGAGTTACAAACCACAAACGGAGCGCCAAGAGGGGTGAATAATGAAAGTTCTGCACCTACGCAAATGTTCATTTAACCTGCACGCCACAAGGTTATTTCTACTACCAACGACCAGAACACACATTCTACAACCAAGCGCACACGCGAGCTCGAAGGAAGGATGATTTATGTGGGAAGATCCATCTTCATCATCTTGCCGCTCACCTTGGTCTCCATCAGTGTTAATTAAAGGAAGGTCAGTGTCAACCCCCTCCCGCCTTTGCTACCCCCGTCCTGCCCTCTTTTACATAATAAATCACTCCAGATACACAAAGGGAGCTGTTGACACAAACAGACTGCTTGCAGCTAACTAGCCAACTGCAGTTCATTGGACTGAGGGCTCATTTCAAAGCATATCATAAATAATACCCAACGTCACCGTGTGGCGCCTCCGTCTGGCAACTGAAGAATAGAAGAAAAATACACTTTGTTCGGGGACAAAAAATAATCCATATCTTCAACAATTTGTGGAATCTCTAAAAAAAAGAACATTTTGTATTTTATCCGCGTTGCACTCCGGACAATAGGGGTGGGGAATACTGGGAATTTTTGATCCCATTCGGTCCAGTCTCGGTCATTGGTAGAATGTAACAATGTCCTCTTTGACTAATAATATTGTTGCGGTATTCTACATAATCTCTGTTACTGTGATTAAATAGGTACATCGTCGTGTTTGTCAGGTTCATTATCGCTTAATAAAGAGGACTTGCATTCTTAATAAGGAGAGGGATTGGAAGAGGTTAACAGGTATACGATTGAGAGACTGTTGATGATACGAAAGTACTCACTGTGCACTTAAAATTAAAGTTACTGTAACAATAAATGGACTCACAGTCCAAACAATTTTTCTGCATTTTTATTTTCTTTTTTTTTTCTCTGACAAAGTTTGCTAGTGTAAACTAGATGAGCTGATGCTGGCAGTGAGCAGTCACGAGTGGTAAACTGTCTTGAGCGGTCTCCAGAGGTAAACTGCTGCTGAATTAGATTTTTCTTTGTATAGTGCGCAATATTTTTGTATCACATAAAACTCGTTCACCGAACTGTGTTTAGAAGGGCTCGTATAAAGAGGTACCATTGTGCAACACTAACAAACGGAATAAATACATCGAAAAGACAGAATAAGATCTGGGCTGGTTCAGGAGGGCATATCTACTAGAAAAGGCACCAGAAAACTCGTGAGGCGTGGTTTTAAGAAGAATCCTGGATAGCATGCTTACCTTCCACTCACATATTACCAGACCCCGCCCTTCCCTCACCCCCCGCACCACTGCTATTCTCGTCCACAGTCTTGTCACATCCCGCCTTGACTACTGCAATGCTCTCCTCTTCGGCCTTCCTCAAAAGTCCCTTCATAAAATTCAGCGTCTTCAAAACACCTCTGCTCGCATCATCACAAAAACATCTTCCCAGCAGCACATCACCCCCGTTCTCCAGCAGCTACACTGGCTTCCTGTTCAGCATCACATCAGCTACAAACTGATCCTATATACATATATGGCCATTCACAACCTGGCTCCTCCTTACCTGTCCGACCTTCTCCAGGTGCACGTCCCCACTCGCTCCCTCAGATCCTCGTCCTCCCTCCGACTGTCAGTGCCCCCTGCCCATCTGAGCACCATGGGAGCCAGAGCCTTCAGTCGCGCTGCTCCCAAGCTTTGGAACAATCTACCTCCGGACCTCCAAAACTGCACACCTCTCTCCACTTTTAAGTCCCGTCTAAAAACACACCTGTTCAGGACTGCCTACAACACATAGCTTCTCCATTTCCTATGTTTTTATGATTTTATGTCTTGTTTTTATTTATTATTTCGCTTACAACTTTTTAAATTGTATTTTTTCATTGTCTGTACAGTGTCCTTGGGTGGCCTGAAAGGCGCTTTTAAATAAAATGCATTATTATTATTAAGAGTCTCTGAGTGCAGTGGAACTTTACCAATTTATTTTAAATTCAACCAGGGCCAGGATAAGCTGAATCACTGAAATGTGACTGTTGTGGCCAGGGCCAGACAAACCAAATGCATACTGTAGATACAAAAGTCCCTTATTATTCGCTGGATCTGCTATTCAAATTGGTCTCGCGATATCCATAACCCGCAAAGTAAAAATCTGTATTTATTTATACGTTGAAACTTAAAGACAAACTTAATTTACAGGCTCAAGTATTTTTTCACAAATAAAAGTATTGCACTTTATAGACATAATTTTTACAAATACCTTCTGTACTGTCAAATTATAATTGTGATAATAATCTCGCTGCTTTATTGAACAACTGTATAAAGAAAACGATTCACTTTACTTCGCATGATAGTTTGCTGCCATCATGCAAAATTGCATTTACTCTCCTGTCAGCAACCCAAAAGTGTAAAGAGCCATTTTGGACACAGACAAATTTAAAAGCCTTGCAAGGAAGTAAATACAGACTTGTCAATTGATGTTCACTGGAATACACAGAAAATGTGTTGTGTTTGCCCTTTTACAGAAACCACTTGTTTTTTCATTATCAAACATTTTTAAAAAGCGCCAGGAAGCCACTAGGGAGTGACAAAGACCAGCATGTTATTCCAGAGCAAGTTTAGCTAGTGGGGAAGTCCAGGTTTGCTTTTTGGTGTTTTTGTCAGACAAGAAAATTTTGTTGACATAACGGCTAGAAGTCCAAAAAGATTTGCGCTGAAGTAATGTAGATTTGTCAAGCTGTTTGTGTAAAGCTTAAACCGCAAAGTCATTGACGCACAGTCAGAAACAAGCAGAAAAGGGTCAGAGCGGCTGTTTAACCAGTCAGAATGCCGAACACAATGAACGGTGAAAACCGCAAAATAGCAAAACCCCAATAAGTAATTGGTGATACAGCCAGGAATTACTGTATTTGTGAAGCTGATCTAAAGTCAAACGGATATAACTGGAAAACCATTTTTTGACAATATATGTAGTGACTCATATAATTATGACTACCTATGCTGTGACATTTTACAGTATTGTGACAGAAGAAATATCCACGGGTAAAACCGCGGCTTCCATTCCACAAGAGTGCGGCAATTTGGCCAGCCTCACGTTACCTTTTTGGAAACAAACAACGCCTCTTATTGCAAATGAGCATTTGTGGCTTCGCTGTCTTCCCCCCAGTCATCAAGCAATAGATGTAAGTGAAGCCGGGCTTCTCTATCAGTAGAGTTTCGTAGCTAGATGGAAAATTCGGCCAACACTCAGGCACAGAGAGTGTTCTGCCGCCTTGCATTAGCAGAGCCTGTCTTGTTGCTTTTGATGTACAGTAATCCCTCAGTTGTCACGGTTAATGTGGACCAGAACCCCAAGCAAAATGTGAAAATCTGCGAAGTAGCGTCACACTTTCATAAAAGCCTCCAACCATCAAACTTATCACGGGATGCCATCCTTACTGACTTAGAGTGTACAACTCTAACAAAATAAGAACTATAGATATGCAATAATAACAAAGAATTGCAGTCGAATAAATGGTGTTTGTTGTCATTATACAAAAGTGCAATGAAATTGGAAAGCTGCTCCTTTCAGTGTTAGAAAGCACCTTTGAGAGTGGCTCGCTAGCATTGTGTGTTTTCAAATTGAGCCAGGTATTGCAATGATTAGAATGCAACCGTCCCGAACGTAGCGATTTCCCAAGAGTCGTTGCACCAGGTCATCTGTTTCATGGGTAATGGATCTGGCGTTTGTAAGAAACAGGCTCAGCAGGGGTGGCTTAAAAGAGTTGTTAGCCTAGCCATAGCAGTAGGCCACACCTGCAGGTTTTCTCCAAACTCTGCCTCAGTCGCTTCCCATGCTTGATAATAATCCATGTAACATTAGCATCTGATTTTCCTCACAGTCAGATTTGATTGATGAATTTATTTTTAATTGTATCGAGCCGTTAAAAGTGACCAGGGGCCATGGAGTTTGTTTTGGTAGCCACGTGTGCGCCTGCTCCGCTGTTTTATTGACAGCATATATCAGCCTATGAAAGTCACACTCACAGACAGTCACGCCCATCCAACACACAAAGCCCTGTCTAACCTGCCCCTGTGATAGCATTTGCTGTATGCTGTCCATCGGAACACAATCAGTGTTGGGCATGTTACTATAAAAAAAGTAATTAGTTATAGTTACTCAATACTTCTTCTAAAAAGTAATTGAGTTAGTGTTTGAATTACTCTATAGTAAAAGTAACTACTTACCAAGGAAAGTAACTATTTTCATAACTTTAAAAATAATATGTTGTATCTCAAATAATTTGAAATTTTCTAAGCAGTATTTGAGTCAGTCAGAGAAATAAAGACAGGTAGTTAGTTGTGTTATAGCACCTAGTAATATGTACTGCACCTCACCAGCAACGGATTTATCCAACATTGAAGTGCAAAAAAAACCCAGTAAACTATATGATGAAATAACAAACAGCGGGAAATGATAAAAAGCGATATAATAAATTTAATAAATTTAATTCAATGCTTACAACCTGAGACAACCAGTCAAGTAGACACCGGCAACTGAACTTAAGACATTTTCTTCACTATTGTAAAATAATATAAAGTGAGTTTCACTCTTTGGCATAAATCACAGTTTTAAGTCAGTCAACTGGTCAAGTAGACATATGCTGCTGTACTTCAAATATTTTTTTCACAACAACCCAACTTTAACTCAACTCAGCTTAATTTAGTTAATAAATTCAAGTCAAGTCAAGTAACATTTATTTATATAACCCTTAATCCTAAAAATGCCTCAAAGGACTGCACAGGATTACAATGAAACAATTACCTGATCTTAAACCAACATGCGGGCAAGGAACAACTCAAAAACCTCAGCGTGAGGAAAAAGAGAAACCTTGAGAAGGTAATCTCCCTTTCAGGATAAAATAAAATAAAAGTTAACAAAGAAACCTTAAATAAACCATGAAATAATGAAAAGACCTAAAATGTATAGAAAATGATAAAATATAACGACGGTAAAAAAATATTCGTTATATTACCTAATTCCTGAATTAATAACGCCGTTCCCAACACTGAACACTCTGCGTGATATGAAGATATCAATGACCATAAAGACAATGACACTCAATTCAAAATAACCAAAGAGCAAAGTAGCAAGCAGCCTTTCTATTTCACATGTGTTAATCCATCCATCCATTATCTGCACCGCTTATCATCAGGAAGGACACGGGGGTGCTGGAGCCCATCCCAGCTATTTTCGGGCAGTGGGCAGGGGACACCCTGACCTTGTTGCCATCCCCAGTCGCAGGGCACACAGAGACAGAAAACTCACTTGCTCGTTCACAATTTGGACCAGCCAATTAACCTGTCTCTGGAACGTGGGAGGAAACCTGAATGCCCGGCAGTAAAACCCAACCAAGCACAGGGAGAACATGCAAACTCCGCACAGGAAGGCTAGTAGCTGGATTTGATCCCTCCCACAGACACGCTAACCACTCAGCCCCCCCTGGCTCGGGTTAATCCTACAAAATTTATCTGAAAGGACCACTTTTATTATCAAGTTTGATAACTAGTAGTCTAAACTCTTGTAGAAACTCAAAATAAGACATCAATAAATTTTGAACTTGCACGGAAAATAGGAGAGGACTGTGCGAAAAAAAACCTGAGCTAAGAAAATTCCAACCAGTTCTTTAAAGGTCTTCCCGAAGCCCTTTATGTTCATTTATTTTTATTTTTTTTTAATATTCAATGTCCTAGGTTACAAAAAGTGGATCAGCCCCAACGGGTGTGTAAATCAGAACAACATGATTGTCCAACGGTGACAATGATGTAAACAACGCATGACAGGCAAAACAATGGACAACCATTAGACAACAACAACTGTGCACAATACTAGTAAAAAATACTCAGCGAACTTCTTCGCATGTGTCCGATTGTAAAAACAGAATAAATCATTTATTGTCAGAAATTGACCAATTAGGTAATACAGTAATCCCTCGGTTATCGCGGTTAATGGGGACCGAGACCACCTGCGAAAACTGAAAATCCGCGAAATAGCGGCACCCCTTCAAAAATGCTTAAAAAAACGTATTCAGGTAAACAGTATACCCCCCGCCATTAAACCGAAGTGATCGCTGGCATGATGGCTAGGAGTTATTGTGTGACTCATCCAGAACTCTTCACACTGGAACTGAATGTACCAAAACATGAACCACAAGTGCAGCCAGTTGGCTTACATAATCAATTTACACGGAATAGGACTGAGGCCAAACCACTACGAACCATTCAGTATGATTGTATTAACCGCTCTCAACCACATGCAGCCATCGCAGCTTATTTCGCCTGTTAACACTACCGGTTACGTATTGAAAATAAAAACAGTGAAACTATGATATTTAATGAGTGTTTGTGAAGCGTTTTGGGCAACAACAGTTAAAAAAAATCATTTTAATGAAATTGAAAGAGCTACCTTCTGACAATAACATCATACTTTAGCTAGCGGCATTTAACTGCTTTTACAACAAATACACGAAACCACACACAATTACCCGTGTTTAGGTAGTACAAAAAACCGCTCGCTTTTGGTATAATAAAGTCAAAATTTACATGAAATGTGACAGAAGAGAATATACTTACGTCGCGTCGCCGAGTTCCTCCATGATAAACAGCGCCACATAAGAAGGGGGTGATGTGGGAGGAGTTGAAGGAGGGGGGGTGAGCGAAGCGGTAACTCACCATGACTAATCATTGTGTCAGGGCCTTCCCCTCCCCTTCACAATAAGAGTGCCCACAACGTGTCCTCAGTTGACATAAGCTCGCGCTTGCTTAAGTCAATAAATGCCTTTATTAAGAAGGTAAGGTATATTTTTTAGACCCGCGAAGCTCTGAACCTGCAAAAGTGGAACCGCGAATTAGCGAGGTTCCACTGTAGTGTATAATACGGGCTTTAAACCCTAATTTACAGGTATATGCATACTGTCTTACACTTTGTAGTTCAATTAACAGATGTGGTTCAAAATAGAACCCAAATGTACCTGGCAGGGGAGATACCATGATCATGGCGGTTCTGATCTTGTATACTGGTGCACAGCCATGATCTTTGATATTTGCAATCGGGAGATGGAATAAGAGCTTGCTCTGTTCACTCCACGCATCGGCCCGGTATTGCAGTACCTCCGGGAACGGTGCATTCGCAATGATCGCAGCAAGGCTTTAAGGCTAGGACCTTAGCTTGGCCCTTTGGCTGAGAGTAAGTGTCCCGGCTCCTAGGCTTTGTAGCGTGTTATGAACTGACCGATAACGGATAATGGATAATGAATAAAGAAGACAGAACAATAACCCTTAAAAACCCCAAAACCCCAACACCATTTACATTTAGAAAAGTACTTACTAGTAACTAAAGTTTACAAAATAATAATCAAAGTACAAAGTCCACATTGAATATTCTGTAAAAAAAAATATCGTCACACAAATTTAGGAGATATTTTTAAAAATAATCGCAAAATCCCCTTAATTAATAATAGTACAGCTGTTAATAAGACAAGCCCCTAAATTCACCATATTTGTGTTTCTTTCATGTTTATGATACAATGTATTAACATGTAGATTATATAGGCTGACAAGGTTTCAATTAATAAGGGTTTATTTTTAAAATAAATATAATAACAAACCTCTTAACAATTAAATTTTACAATTTATTAGCAATGTTTTGGATGGAATTATGTGCTGCACATTTTGAAAAAGAAAAGAACCCGAAATATAATGTTCATAACTTGAACCAATGTATAACACGGCACTGCTAAAGCCCTCTTATTCTCTGTTGTTGTGTATAATGTGATCCCCCAATTTGTGGGGATATTATTTTATGGACGGACATTCATTATGATATGAAAGTTACTGCCATACATATATTTATTACTTGATAACATGCATTTAAAAATGGAATAAATCAATTGTTGTATATTTGTTAGGTGTTCATTCCAGGTCATTATTAGATAGACCCTTTAAATCCATATACCTAATATTTAAAGAAATGTATCATGCACGATACGTTTAATGGCACACACTCATGTATAATACTGCCCCCCAAAAATTATCATCAACGCGTAGTTTTTATTTTTAATTTATTTTTATTAAAATCCTCTGATTTGGTGATATGTTTTACAAACATACTGTTATTTAAAGGTTAAGGATCATCAGATTTTGTAAATCACCCAATGTTTTGGATTTGAAGATACATAGAAATGGGAAAATATCCTATCTTCAAAAATTGTACATTCCAAATTAAACTCCAAAACAATTACAATAATCTTACATCATTAAATACATTCCAGGAATACATATAATTTGTGTAATTACCTTTATTTGGTATTTTTTGCCTTTGGATGTAAACAATCCCTCGGTTGTATATTTTACAAGTGAATAGACTTTAAAATTTGATGAACACAGTCAGTCTGTGTTTAAACACATTGGGTACAACAAAAATGAATCAATATCTCGTATTGCGGGCAGCACGGCGGCGCAGTGGTTAGCGCTTGTGCGGCACAGTTCATGTCATGGGAACCTGTTGTGGGTTCAAATCCAGCTCCAGACTTCCTGTGCGGAGTTTGTATGTTCTCCCCGTGCTTGCGTGGGTTTCCTCCGGGCACTCCGGTTTCCTCCCACGTTCCAAAAACATGCATTTCAGGTGAATTGGCCGGTCCAAATTGTCCCTAGGTGTGAATGAGCGAATGAGTTGTCTGTCCCTGTGTGCCCTGCGATTGGCTGGCAACCAGTTCAGGGTGTCCCCTGCCCACTGCCCGGAGATGGCTGGGATGGGCTCCAGCCCCCCCGCGACCCTGATGAGGATAAGCGGTATGATAAGGATAAGGATAGGAGGATCTCGTATTGCTGTATCATTCAAACAATGTATTTCTGGATAAAAACAAAAATAGAAAAGTAAATACAAAAATCTAGAAGAGACCCATAAAACATATGGAGCATTTTTTTGTTCTTACAGTCCCCCAAATTAGTAGTTTGTTAGTTTAAAATACATATTATTAGATTCGTTTCCTAAAGCACATTTTCAGGAAATGTGGAAAAATAAATTAGTTGATTAGGTAGAAGTAATTATTTGACCCTCTAATCAGTAGTTGTTAGAGACAACTGCCGTCATTTGACTTCTGTTTAGTGTTAATTACTACCCAGATTAAATAAAACTAGAACAAAGGCACAGCTACTACATTCCCAAGTAACAAAAACAATGGCTTCATCCTTTGTTTTTCTCCTCTGTCTGATTAGCGGCGGCCTTGCCCAAGTCCTTGTTGCCCTCGGACAAAGTTCTCAACGTCCCGCGTATCTGCCTAAGTGACTAGCACAGGGCCAAGGGTTACCGAGAGCTGCCACTTCCCCTGTCACAGGAAACAAGAGGCAGATCCATGTAAGGAGAGAGAGGAAGAGGTGTATGTGTGTAGATGTGTGGGTCTGTGTTGGGGTAATATTCAAAACAAATACAAAGATACAGTGTGCTCAAACACGAGGCGACAGAGGGTGATGTTTAACTTACGGCAAAAGTACTGCAAATTCCGAACTACAGTGAAACTTAACGTTGTCTTTGTATGAGCCAAACTGGATTTAAAGCCGTATGCTTACACTGCCATAATAATTAGGTTTCCATTTCTCACATTTTAAGCCCGGCATGCACCATGTCTGGAATTTTGCGTCGACGTCTTTTGCTGAAGAATGCCAATGCTCTATGATTATGTGATGGCGTTTACAAAGATAAACACATATTTCCTACTGCACTGAAAGAAAACGTGAAAGACTGCTGCATTGCGTAAAATGTTAGCCCTATATATCTGGACAACATGGCCAGGGCAACCATACTGTGGAGAATAGTGCCAGATTGCAATACAGACGTGTCTTTTTGTGTTGTTGTCATTGGTGCCTGCCGTGTTGATTGACCAAATTGCATTCACTTTTGTCTTTCCTCGAGGATTAAAGGAAACTTCAACGACCTGACGTCATGGACAATTGTATGCAAGATTAGACATGGTACCACCAGGGTAAATCATGTAATATAGAGACTTTAAAGAGTTAAATCGGGATGGATAGGCCACAAAAACAATAAATACATTTGTCCTAGTTTACATTTTACAAGAATATTTGGACTATTGAGCGGAAAAGTATTTAAGACAAAAAGGATAATGAAATAAGAAAAAAATGGAGGGAGTGTAGTAAAATAATGACAAATTTTGACAAATGATTTCAGGCATCTGAAACACAACGGTTGTCATCAAAACAAAGAGATCATAGAAGCAGCGGCTAATACATAAGTAAAAAAATTAAACACTGTACATGCAACAAAAATTCAAAAATAAAAAGAATATCTGTCTTAAAAACAATTACAGTTGACAGCATTTTAAATATAACATTTCTTTTGCATTTTATTGGATTTCTTTCTTTTTAGTTTTTTTCTGAGATTTTTTGAAAACAAAACAAAAAGACAATCAAATGAATAATCTAAATAATGTCAAATAGTTTGTGATTTTTTTTTATATTCACATAACTTAATTTGTGTACTGAGGTGATGATCTTTGTTGAAAATGAGAAAAATGAGAAGGGAGTAAAACAACATTGTTTGAAGTGATTTGTGTTTCTAATCATTATATAGCATCAATTTGTTTTGAATGGCATATATAAACTGATAATATATAGAATATAAAATCTGGAATACATATATATATATATATATATATATATATATATATATATATATATATATATATATATATATATATATATATATATATATATATATATATATATATATATATATATATATATATATATATATATATATATATATATATATATATATATATATATATATATATATATATATATATACAGGGCAGAACGGCGGTGTGGGGCACAGTTCTGAGGTCATGGGTTCAAACCCAGCTACCAACCTGTGCTGAGTTTGTTCTCCAGTGCTTGCGTGGGTTTCCTCCGGGCACTCTGGTTTCCTCCCACATTCCAAAAACATGCAAGTTAGGTTAATTGGCTGGTCTGAATTGTCCCTAGGTGTGAATGAGCGAGTGAATTGTTGTCTGTCTCTGTGTGCCCTGCGACTGGCTGGCAACCAGTTCAGGGTGTCCCCTGCCCACTGCCCGAAGATGGCTGGGATGGGCTCCAGCACCCCTGCGACCCTACTGAGGATAAGCGGTGCATATAATAGATGGATATATATATATATATATATATATATATATATATATATATATATATATATATATATATATATATATATATATATATATATATATGTATGTGTGTGTGTGTGTATATGTGTGTATATGCCATTAAAACAATTGCAGATACCAGCATAAAAATTGATAACATTGTTTATTGCATTTTGTGGTAGTGATTTTGGAAGACGGAAAAACACAACAGTCAAAAATAAATATTGTAATTAATTCTAAAAAGATATCAAAGAAACAAAGCAAATAAATCTAGCAAAAGTTTTGTGAATATTTCTATTTCTATATTTACAGAGGTTTTTTTGTATGGAGAAGATTGTTGTTGAAAATGACAATTAAAAAAAATTCGAAAGGGGCTCGTAAGTCAGATGAAAAAAAAAACAACCTGAATTCCCGATAGCGATTCTGTTATATTTCTAATCATCATATAACATCTTTCTATTCTAAAATCAGGTATTGACGATTTAAAATTACAATGTATAATCAAAAGAGAAATATTCACTCACAGACTGTGCAGCCCTTTGAGACTCTTTGTAATTAAGGGCTATACAAATCACGGCGGCGCAGTGGTTAGCGCTTGTGCGGCACAGTTCATGTCATGGGAACCTGTCGTGGGTTCAAATCCAGCTCCAGACTTCCTGTGCGGAGTTTGTATGTTCTCCCCGTGCTTGCGTGGGTTTCCTCCGGGCACTCCGGTTTCCTCCCACGTTCCAAAAAACCATGCATTTCAGGTGAATTGGCCGGTCCAAATTGTCCCTAGGTGTGAATGAGCGAATGAGTTGTCTGTCCCTGTGTGCCCTGCGATTGGCTGGCAACCAGTTCAGGGTGTCCCCTGCCCACTGCCCGGAGATGGCTGGGATGGGCTCCAGCCCCCCCGCGACCCTAATGAGGATAAGCGGTACGGCTGATGAGATGAGATGAGAAATCAACATGACTTGTCTTGACTTGACTACACTATGCAGTTGTGCAATGTAAATAGTGTACTTGTCACTAAAAGGGGGAAAACTAAAAAAAAATAAAAAACGGCCACTAAATCATTTACACTTACCAACACTTTAACTATTTAATATTGATTTTGCATTTTTTTAGATTGCTTTTATTTTTTATAGAGGTTTTGAAAAAAAAATCGAAATAGACATTTACATTGAAATAAAAAAGAGAAGTAAATACAATGCTAGAGGTTTTTAAACATTTGTATATTTACATAGTTTTTTTGTGTTGAATATGACGAAAGGAGGAAGGGCAAAAGTCAGGTAAATGAAAAAATTGCTTCTAGTCTTTTTCATGTTTTAAATCACAATATAAAATTTTTATTTTAAAACCACTACTGATTGATTTAAAATACAAGGAGAACATGAACACATTAAAATCTAAATTGTATGGCCCATGATTTCGAAGAGCTATTCAATGCAAATGTATTCTCTCATTGTTAAATCACTATATGCCGCAGAAATACTGTGACTGCACTGCCCTCAAACGGCACAATGAGGTCAATGCACAATCTATTCATCCTGTTTTCAGTGGCCCTGCAGGATATAGAAACGTTAATTAAGGAGACACTGCAGAGCACCAGAAGAACATCATTTCTTCTAAACTCGCTCACTCACTTGTGTAGTTTCACTCGCTTTCTCTCTACCACACATACACACACTGGAGTGACTCACAGTAATCCCCCCTTATTCTCCACAGCTTCTGATAACTGTGAAATTCACTCCCTGTGCACAAAGACATAGCCGCAGAGGAAAATAATTTCAGTAATAGAGCTAATGGGCTTAAGTGAGACTGGAGAGACGCCAAACGCAGCTGAGGAGAAGCCAGAAAGGAGACCGGCGGCTGGGAGGAGGAGATGCAAGCCAGCGAAAGAAAAGAGAGGAAAAAAAGGCAGAGCATCTTTTGTTTCATGATGAGATTGTTGAAGAAGAGACGGGAATGCTCATTTTCTCCTCAATGTCAGGATCCCGTAGCCGATAAGAGAAACTCGGCTTGCACAATGGGCGGATTTGGGATGACGGCTAATAGAATGAATACGCCAAAGCATAGTACAATGCTCGCTGGGCAATTACATTATTTTCTTGTGTTTAATTGCCAGGGAGGGTGCAGATACATGATAAAACTTACACTCAGGCATTTGTCTGTCTGCCAATGAAGCAAAACAGTGGCAAGATGGATGGGAATATGTCCCAAACTGGGGAAAAGGGGAGTGACTGATGATTTTTTCTGATTAGAAAAATGATGTTGGGACAGAATGTAACTTGAGTAATTGAGGTTTTCGAGTTTTTCTTTGCCCTTTTGTATGTTTTAGATCAGGGTATGGTGTAATAATAGCCTGTGGTTTGCAAATATCTGTGGTCTGTGTAGCCCTTTGAGACTCCTAGTGCTTCGTGCAATTGTATTTTTAATGCGGTCAACATTACCAGCGAACCACATATTATTTTTGTGAAAGAGAGTGGCCGGGTAAAAATGTGATCAGGGCCTGTATCTGGCATGCCTGCCTTAATCACAAAGAGTCTCAAAGGACTGCACAGACCATCAACATGAAACTACTATCACTACACATCCCCCTATCTAAAACCTACACGAAGGCACTCTATTCATTATTTTTTAACTTAAAAAAATGAATTATCCCCACCACTATTTGTAAAAAAGTAAACTTTTACAGCCAGAGGGCTGATTTAACTGCCTATAGAATTTGAATTGTCTCTATTGTCAATGATAACCCCATACTGTTGTACACATTGATAGCCACCTTGTGACTTGCTTTTTTGATGTTGTTGCCGCTGGTAAACGTTATCGCACTACCTTTCATTGCACTATTGCTACAATGCACTATTTATTTCACAAACATTGCACTATTATTATAACTTAGGTCAGTCTCCATGCTCTATGTTGTAAATATTTGTTTGTCTTTTTTTTCTCTTTAAAGTCTTTATAACATGTTCACCCTGGAGTGCCATGTCCGATCTCATCGCATACAATGGTTAACAACATTGATATCAATTACAAAAAAAAACAATTCATTCAATTCATTTCAAATCCAAAGTTTCCTAATTGTGTCTAGCAGCCACAATGTGGATCTTTTTCCTGCGCACTACAAGTTGCTCGCTGACTTAAACTGGTGCTAACATAATTGTGTTTGCTTTCATTATGCAGAGAGCCGATGTCAAAGGCAGTTTTCCAACAGCTGCATCAGGAATGAACCCCCCCTATTCCCCTTTCAGCAAATATGGATGGAAGTCCAAATGAGCAGGCTTCCTCTCCTCTGCGTTCCACTCTCCCGACCAACCGTCCCAGTATTAAGTGAAGCGAGCGACAGAGATATGAATGTGATATTCCCTCTGGTATTTTTAACCGCCGTATTGAATTCGTATAAAACACTTAAGGCTCCTCAGTTTCGGCCTTACGAGAGCCTCTTGCAGGGCTATCTGTTAAATTCTCTAGAGGGAGACAGTGAGAGTGTGGTCGTACTGCCGCAAAAGGGGAAAAATGCTTCCCTACTCTATCTTAGTCTTCTGAGGCAATTGGGTCTTTTGTGAATCATACTAAGGCATCACTCATTAAAACCTAATGACGAGGAGAGATAGCTCCACACCAATCTAGGTTAGGGGTGGGCAAACTGCAGCCTGCGGGCCACATGCTACCCATCAGGCTTTGGGTCCTATGCTACCCACAATGTCACTTAAATCAGTGGTCGGAAACCACCTGGCTGCATACAAAGAAAAATAGACTGTGTTAATCTTTGCTTATACCGTATTTAACAAGTATTCTATCTATCTATCTATCTATCTATCTATCTATCTATCTATCTATCTATCTATCTATCTATCTATCTATCTATCTATCTATCTATCTATCTATCTATCTATCTATCTATCTATCTATCTATCTATCTATCTATCTATCTATCTATCTATCTATCTATCTATCTATCTATCTATCTATCTATCTATCTATCTATCTATCTATCTATCTATCTATCTATCTATCTATCTATCTATCTATCTACCTTGGTCATATCCCTCAAGAGGGGTGACCGACAGCAAGACAAACACATACAATAACAAAGAAAATAAAAGGGAAAAAAATAGCAAAAAACACACTCAAAAATGTTTGGACCATGGCCAACCCAATTGCCCAAACACCCGAACAAGTTAGGCACCTTGGCACCTAAGTTGGTCATGCTTTCGTGCCTCCAGATGAAATGGGACACCAGAAAGCGGCCGTGTCACTCGGGTCAGGGTGACACACTCTTTTGTTTAACAGCAGGGCCCGACAGCTTTCACTGCTTTACCCCTGCTGCATCATACGGGTGCCAAGCCCATCCTTAAGAACGCGTCCACAGTCCCACTATCCTTTCACAACACCTCTCCACTCCTTCCTATCACCAACAAGAGCTCTAGCTTCCATTATATTTAGACCTCTTTCCTGCAGTGCACTCATACCACCATCCACCCACGTCAATCGCCTTCCTCTTGGTCTCCTTCCATTGACTTCTGCTCTGTAGATCCTCTTCAACATTCGCTCCTCATCCATCCTCTCCATGTTAACAAGTATGCTTGCAGTTATTCGAAACATATGACTTTAACACATTATTTGTGTATTTTGAGTTAAGACTGCTTCAGTAGGATATTGGTGTTTTTTTTCTTATGTCGATATATTCTGAATGTAAAACATTTACTTGTAAATATCTACATGTTAGTTTCGCAATGAATGCATATCGTCGCTGCTAATTTTTTTCCCTAAATGGAATGTGCAAAAAATGCAAAAAGAAAAAACTATTGTCTTTTGAAATGGCAGCGACAAAATAGGCCTACAATACTATTTCCCGTCATGTATTGCTGCAGTATCAGATTCGAGACTGTATCGGTGGATACCCTAATATAAAATCTTGATTTGTTTTTCTTTCCGGCCCTCTTGCCAAATTCTTCAACCTAATGCGGCCCGCGACTCAAAATATTTGCCCACGCTTGATCTAGATTCAGCAAGTGTGATGAGTAGGGTTGGGCAGATCGATCCAAATATCTATGTTATCGATAATAAGCAAGTTCTTTGATGGATCAATACTTGACTTACGATGTTTGATATGATATTCCATGCAATTTCCTCAAATTTCTGCTTTTCTGTGCAAATAGCACAGTCCCAAAGGCTGGTGAGGAGAAATAATCGTTTCTTTATTTGTACTATTGAGATTCTCCTTGAAATTGTATGCATTGGAAGGTTTATTTTGTCTTGTTGACATTGTTATACAGTATTTGTAATTTATTTACGTAGGTGCTTTTATTTTTTTTTGCTTTGCCTCTCTTGGCTTATTTTCTGACAGTTGTAGTAGAAATATTTAGATATGTATTTTTTACTGTTAAAGTTTGCGTTGTAGTTGTTTGAGAAAAAAATGAAAAGAATGTAATACTTAAAATCTCTCTGCTTTGTTTATCATAATTTTAAACTTACTGAAGGATGGAAGGGTTCAATTGTTAAACGATCATGACATCTCCGTGCAAAAAATATTGGTATCGATCAATACTACCCTGTATTTACTTGGATTGTACCAAATACTAAAATGTAATGGCCACACCTAATGATGAATACTAGAATTTCAATACACAACAATGAAATCACAAGGCACTCACCTAAGTCAAAATAAAAAATGAAACTCTCAATAAAAACCCAAAAAGAAAAGATCATTATAGCATTGGGAATATCAAGCTGTAGGATGAATAATGTAGAAGGCGGAGAGACGACCACACCAATCCAACACGAGCTTATGAATTACTCTGTGATTTATTTCTGGGTTGGTCTTGGCGTTTTCTCATGCTTGAGTGAGACTTATCACTTAACAATCAATTATTAACACGTGTCAGCGTAAGGAGTGCTATTACAGGGATCCAGATGCATGTTGTACACTGGCCAAAGCTGACAACACTTCTTGTCGTCTCGCTCCGCCCGTCGCTTTGAAAAGCTCGTTTTTGGGTGGAAACGGGAATTTCGGGCTCTTCATTTGTGAATAATGCATCACACGCAATCCACATTATACTAAAAAGGAGGAATAGGTAAAAGGGTACATTAAAAAGGTTTTCAGCTTAACATGCTTGCTTCATCATTTTTTTTTTCACAATAAGACCTGGCTTGCAGTGATTTTTTTTTTCGTTTTTCAAAACAAAGAAAGTTCCTCAGAATGGAATCACTGTCATTTTATTATAAAGTGCCCTATTTACCCAAAAGTTATTCTTTTTAAGGGGTTTAAGAGAGTATTACTGTATGTATTATTTCAACCCATCCACATAGCGTACTTCACTGACTTTAAGTTGTGGGATTGTATTCTAAAGGTCTTCAATTGAAAAATAATACTGAGATTTTATATAGGCCTGATGCTTCCTGAGCTGTTTGGCAAGACAAATTAGTCAAACTTGATGTTATAAAACATACAAAACAAAACATTGCAAACTCATTGGTAATCAATTAATTTGATCCACAGACGTTGCCGTTACCTTTATCTCGTTATTACCGTAAAAAAAAAGTTAAAACAAAATAACATGACAGAAAAAAGGCACTGTATACAGTATTTGATTACGCTACAGTACGCTCTTGAGGGGAAGTTGTTCCTCTCCATATCTCTTGGTGGTAGCCCAGCTTCCTGATTGTAGAATCCCACCAAAAAGCTCTTTTTAGGGCTGTGTTATGAAAACGCAAACATGACAAGCACTAATTCATTTAAATTCACAAATTTAAAGTATTAAAACCATGTAATTATCTCTTTAAACAATATGAGAAATTAAGTCATCAAGACCTAATAGAATAATAATACACTAATATAACATTTGTCTATGAGTACCTGCAGATAGAGTCCAACCTTTTATTGCATTTGTTTTATATATATTTGGCACACACGTTGGTCCCTCGATAGGGTCAAAGTATGAAGAAATCTTCCTTCATTGGTTTTTGTATGTTTAACTTTAATTTTTGTCCGTCGAAGAGCCCTTGGGCAACACACTGATCCCCTGATGCCCCAGATAAACAGGTAGGCGACTTGCATTGCTATTGTCGCAATCTGAGTGTGAGCATGTGTGTGAATAGGTACTGTATGTGGGAAGTGCATTATAAAACACTCTGGGAGGGCTTCACTGAAAAGTGCTATATAAATACAGAACATTTAAGTCAAGTCATGTTTATTTGTAAAGCTCTTAATCACAAGGAGTCCCAAAGGGCTGCACAGACCTCAGATTATTGCAAACTACAGACCAGTATCACACACTCCCCTGATCTAAAACCTACATGAGGCCAAGGAACAACTCAAAAAACTCAACATGAGGAAAATGAAGAAACCTTGAGGATGGAACGCACATGAGGTAATCCCCCTTCCAGGATGACCAGGCTGCAATGAATGTTGCAATAACAAACAACACACAGACATTGTCAACATGAAATATAGGTCATTCATAAGCTATCGAATATAGGTGTGTTTTGAGCCCAGATTTAAACAGTTCCACTGAGGTTGCAGACCGAATCTCAGGGGGCAGAGTATTCCACAACACCGGGGCCCGAATGAAGAACGCACTGGAACCTCTGGTTCTCTTCTTGGTTCTTGGGATGATTTGCCATTTACAATTATGCCAAATTACCCAGGAAATTGATTTTGAACACTGTAAAACTAGATTTTAATAATTTTATTATTGACGCGTGCTATGACCTGGACAGGTCACAGTCTAAGAGTGATCTTAAGCTTATATGGTTTGTATCTAGATGGAAAAACGGTGCGGGTGAAATGTTGGGTGTTCTGGTTAAAGATGTTCAAGATGTGTCTTTATAGATTTGACCACTGTTACGATGGTATTGTCCTTTTTGCTTTTGATAGTCCAAATGTATGAAAAGGTTTAAATAACAAGGCTTGACAATAAGTTTAGAAAAATAAAATGAACATAAGTTTAAAACATTCTAATCCCCTTTGCAGCTGTAGGTTGAAGCCTTTTTTGCTTTTAAAATGTGATTTTTTTCACCAGACACTTCTTAAGATTGAAAGAAGTTGCTATTCTACGCAAACCAGATGCCATTTTCAGAGATCAAGTTGTGCTGATCATGTGTAATAACGCGACCATTCAATATGGCAACATTGAATGCATGGCGTATTTTCGTGGTCTCGGGGCTTTATCAAAGGAGCTCTATGGAATTTGGAACTTCTTTACTTGTGGCTTCCATCTCCTGTGTTTTGTTATTATCGCAGCCTCTCTCAAGCTCCTTATGATGCGCTTGCAAGTACGCGCATATCTTGGACGTGATCAAATCAAGTCAAGTCAAGTCAGGAGTCTCAAAGGGGTTCACAGACAACATACTATTGCAAAGTGCAGACTCAAATGACCATTTTTTATCATTATTGGGATTTAAGTTGGCCTTTGGACTGTACTTGTAACAGCTTTTTGCTTGCTTTCACCATTGTCATTATACACTAACAAATAGAAACAGAAAAACTCAGCGAGACGAGCATAACATCACTATCCATCCCCCTCTCTGTCCCTCCATTCCTCCTACCTAATATGTTCTGTTTTGAATAGAATAGAATAGAATAGAATAGAATAGAATAGAATATACCTTTATTGTCATTGTTACAAATGGGCTAACACATTGTGACAACGAAATTGGGCATGACACTCCAGTTTTACACATAGTGAGGGTATGAGCAAGAAGATAAAGGAACAGAGAAGATAATGTTATAAAACAAGGGGAATAAGGCTATAGTTATAATTTACATGGTATTTACACAACAATGTCAGCATGTGGGATGTTACATACAGGGTTGTCGTGGTAACGTTGTATCGTAACGGTTGTGCAATATTGCATTTGGTGCAAAGTCATCATGGTGCAAAAATAGTCCGCATATACATTGGTGCAAGCATAGACATCATAGTGCAAAAAAAGGAAATGGTCAGACATTGTGCAATTTGAGCATTAAACGTAGTGCAGTCGACATGTGCAAGAACAAGACTTGAGTAACATTATATTCGTATGAGGTAGTGTTGGCACGAGTTTTCAGTTTTTGTGCGGTGTCTGTTGAGCAGTGAACAAACATAGTGCAGACAGCATGTACGTGAGTACCATTTTACATACGTGTGAGGTATTTTTTTTTTTTTTTTTTTGCAACAGTTTTCAGTTGTTTGTGCGGTGTCTGTTTAGGGTGGTAATGGCTGTGGGGAAGAAACTGTCTCTGAGTCTGTTCGTTTTTGCTTTGTGTGACCTGTAGCGCTTGCCGGAAGGCAGCAGGTCGAAGAGATGGTGGCCGGGGTGAGAAAAGTCCTTGACGATGTTTTCTGCTCTGCTGAGGTAGCGAGAGCAGGCAATGTCCTCCAGACTGGGCAGAGAGCAGCCGACGATTCTCTGGGCTGTTTTTATGATCCTCTGGAGCTTTTTCCTGTCTGCTGCTGTGCACCCCGCATACCACACCGTGATGCAGTATGTTAGGATGCTCTCCACTGTGGCTTTGTAGAAAGACACCTGCAGCTGCTGTTTTAGGTTATTTTTCCTGAGCAATCTCAGGAAGTGCAGTCGCTGCTGGGCCTTCCCTACCACCGCTCTGGTGTTTGCAGACCAGGAGAGGTCGTCGGAGATGTGCACGCCCAGAAATTTGAACGAGTGGACTCTCTCTACGCAGTCTCCTTTTATGATGAGTGGTGCTGGATTCCTGCCATTCCTTCTGAAATCCAGAATCAGTTCTTTTGTTTTTGTTGTGTTCAATATGAGGTGGTTTTCCGAGCACCACGTTGAAAGTGACTCAACCTCATCCCTGTATGCCGCCTCGTCCCCTTCAGAGATGAGGCCGATCAAGGTGGTATCGTCAGCAAACTTAATAATAGTGTTTTGACAAGCTTTGCTAAAAGTAAGACATAATCAGATAGGCAAAGCCAGGAATAAAAAATGAGGTGCTCTTAAAACTCAGTAGGGCAACAGTAACTTACACTTTATAAAGAAAACATTCTACTTTCAACTTTTCTAATGACATCCCAACTGACGCACCACACCTTTGAAACATATCTGCAGATCTGTACTTGAGATAATACACACTAAAAGAAGACACCATGGAAATGCAAAATATACTGTTCAAGTTAATTGCAACGCCTGCATTTTCTAGTGTGGAACCAGCTGTCAAAAGCAAAATGCCGTTCGTCACAGGTGACGCTCGCGAAAGCCATCAGGTCTGCGAAGGGTTGAGATGAGCACGCTTAGAGTCACAGTTCAACAGCAAAGGCCATGTCTGGAAATAAAAATGCATATTGCAAAAACCTACCTTCTTTTACAAGCAACGCCCACATTTCCCTCTTTTACATTCTCACAATGTCCTCTACTCCATCATTCTTACAAAAACGACAAAGATACAACGCTTTGAGATGCTCTGTGATTAAGGGCTATACTTGCAGAGGTGGGTAGAGTAGCCAAAGATTTTACTCAGGTCAAAGTGTTGTTACTTCAGAATAATATTACTCAAGTAGAAGTAAAAGTAGTTATCCAAATACTTGAGTAAAAGTAAAAAAGTACTTGGTAAAAAAATTGACTCAAGTACAGAGTAAATATAGCAATGTCGTATTTAATGATTTTTTATAAAACTACCAATCAGATCATCAAATTATGAATGTCCATCCAATAAACAAAAATACATTAAATTTAAAATCAGATCAAAATAATCAACGTAAATTCAAGTTCTTTAATAAACAATAAAATAAAAAAAATATAAATCAAATAAATAAATTAAGCACATGTAACACCAAGGATCACATTCAAAGCCATATTGTAGCTGGGGGACTATGATTTTGATGTGAAGCCAGAGGTGTGCTTCCTTTTCTGTGTTTTCATAGTCGGTATTGCTAAGCGACATTTTAAATTTGTTTCATCCGTAAACAATTCCCCCCGCTGAAGTTGAATATGGTCACTGACGAGGCTGCTATGGTAGAGCCTGCGGAGTTCTGCGTCAAGATAAAGGCACCTTAGCAGAGACAGACCAGACGCGTACTTACATAGAGGGGATTTATTAAGTAATGAAATAACGACTTTAATGTTGCCTAATGTAGCAGAGTAAAAGTACTGTTTTTTTCTTCACAAATTCACTCAGGTGAAAGTAAGGGTATAGGGATTTAAAAATACTCCCAGAAATACAAAGTTTCACAAAACTTACTCGAGTAAATGTACTCTGTTACTGCCCACCTCTGTATACAAGTAAACATGACATGACATTTCATGGCATGTCACACAGTTTAAAGAAAATCTAATAATGTATGTCTAACTTATAGTCGTGAAAGTACGGTACACCGATGTGGCCTGGACTACCAGTGCCCTTAAAACTACTCGTATCTGACTTAAATTAGATAGCCTCATGTCTGTATTAATGAGGAGAGCAGATCAGTCAAGGATATCATCACTGCTCTCTCATGTCTGCCAACAATGATACAAATGTAAACAGTAGTAAACTTGATGACCGTTTAAAAAAAGACAAATTCATTATGCACACAGATCATCACCCCCATAATCCCCACATTTGCATAATCACAATCGCTTCTGTTTGTCTGATGACTTCTGATGAAATGTCTGTATGTATCGATACTGGTAGAAAAAGGAACAAGGGAATAAATGAGGGGGGTCTTAATGGATGTTTTTGAATATGCAATGCGTGTCTGACCTCGGCGGGTTCGGGAGGGTTGTCATGTATGATTTATGAGTCGTCTGCCGCATCCTGATTGACGAAATCGCAAGGTATCATTCATGGCAGTGGTCAGCAACCATTGAGCTGCGGAACGGTACCGGGCAGCACAAGAAAAAATTAAACTTACTGTACTTTACAAAAATAATGGGCTTATTTTTGACCATACGTACTCGAACAGCCCTCGCTACTTCATGCTTGGTTATCGCTGGTTCACTGCTTTGCAGATTTTGAATTGTCTTTAATGTCATTGATGTCGACGTCTTGTGCTCTGCAGCAGACAGCAGACAGTAAATGCTATCACCGGTGCAGGTTAGAGAGGGCTTTGTGTGTTGGGTGTGCGTGGGGGTGGACGCACAAGTGACCACCCAAACAAACTGCGGAGGATGGCGGCACATAGTTTTTAGGGCATCGTTACGTTGAAAAGAAATGTATCAATTGAATGTGACTTTGAGGAAAGCCAAAAGAGCGCAAAGAAATGGTGATCACCAGCAGGTGCTCCACCAATTGTTATTGAGTTCGGGATGCGATTGACGCGGCGTCGGAATTGAAAGAAATAGTTATGCTGCATGTCCAGACTAATGCTAAGACTAGGCTAGCAACTCTCTTAAGCTACCCGTTACGAGCCTGTATCTCACCAACTCCAGATTTAATACCCATGGAACGGATGACCTAGCGCTACACGTCCTTTGAAACGACTATATTCAGTACAGTTCTATTTTAATCATCGCATAGACTTGGCTCGACTCAAAGATACTTGTGTGCAGCTAGCCAGCCGCTCTCTAAATCGCTATCTCACGCTGAGGAGAAGCCCTCCAATTTCATTGTACTTTAGTATAACAATAAAAAAAATTCATTCAACTGCAATTCTGTGTTTTTATTTGTAGAGCTACAGTTGTTATTTTGTTACAGTCGTATACTCTCAGTCGGGAAGGACATCATCTTGAGATAAGTTGGACCGTTCAAGTCTTTTATGAAGGTGCCAAGAAGTTGCAACGCTACGGATTTTCACTTTTTGCAGGGGGTTATGGTCCTCACAAACCACGATAACCAAGGGATTATTATAACACACATTTATTTGTACACACAAAAGAATTCAAAGTTTTGGTACGCAATACACACAAAGTTTTACGTTTCAAATGTTTTACCATGTTCGAACAATGACTAATCAGTTGAAAAATATCGCTGACCAACTACTGAAACAAATGCACACCATTGATTCAAGTGTGTACCTAAACAACAATGATCATCTAATTATGTAGATAACAGATATAATAAACCAGTAAAAATCTATCAGTATAATATTTTTGAACCATTTACTGTACCTCCTAGCAGTAATTCTATGACAGGCACTCGTTTTTAGCAATCATTTCCTTCTTCAACTCGATTGTTGTTGTCAGTTTTCAACTTTTCCTTACCCTTATCATGAACTTTCTTGGGATCCATTATTATGGGTTGACCAACAAAAATCACAACAAAATGAGATGTGCTCCCTCCTGACTTGCTGATTGGACGGACTTAAGATCCAGCCTTAAAAATCCATCCCAAGCCAAACCGGGCCAAAGGTAAAACAGAATTTTCACATTTTATTTGTGAGGAGGAAAAGTGATTTTAGTAATTGCTGAAAAAAACAACCGATGGGTCAGGACCCAAAAAGTGGTCTTGACCCACCAGTTGAGAAACGATGCTTTAGATCATATTAAAGCAACAGTATAGTTACTTATGCTTACATCTCTACATACCGTATGGATATCGCAGTAGTTCAGCATTGGACAAAACTTTTCTGTTATTTAGAGGTCAAATCTTGGGCCCAGCAGCACAGTGGTTAGCACGTGTGCGGCACAGTTCTGAGGTCATGAGATCGAACCTCCTGTGTGGAGTTTGCATGTTCTCCTCGTGTTTGCGTGGGTTTCCTCCGGGCACTCCGGTTTCCTCCCATATTCCAAAAACATGCAAGTTAGGTTAATTGGCTGGTCTGAATTGTCCCTAGGTGTGAATGAGTGAGCGAATTGTCTGTCTCTGTGTGCCCTGCGACTGGCTGGCAACCAGTTCAGGGTGTCCCCTGCCCACTGCCCGAAGATAGCTGGGACAGGCTCCAGCACCCCGCGACCCTACTGAGGATAAGCGGTGCGGATAATGGATGTATGGATGCATCTTAGGGCCCGGTCACACAGCCGTTTGCGGCTGAATCACGGCCAGAAATTTCTGCATGTGAGGCGGACGCTATTGGACGCTTTGAGATCGCCATACAGACGAGATACAGCAGTGCTTAACACGCGGTTGGAAATTCACGCGCGGTTGGCAGCGCGAAAAAGTTTTGCGCTGCTCAATACTTTAGAGCACGGGTACACAGCCTTTCACGGGCGTATCGAGGCTGAATCACGGCCAGAAATTTCTGGCCGCGAAGCAGACGCTGTTGGACGCTTTGAGACCGCCATATAGACGAGATACAGCAGTGCTTTACTCGCGGTCGGAAATTCACACGCGGTTGGCCGCGCGAAAAAGTTTTGAGCTGCTCAAAACTTTGAGCACGTGTTAACCGCGGGCGGCACACGAGGTAATGACGCGGAACGACGTGCTCTGGCCGCGGCCAGGGCGTGGTTACACATGGGTAGGACGGGAAATTTCAGCGGGTAATCGTGGGTGGGGCATGGTAATAGCATGTTCTGCGCCTGTATCGCAGTGTTATTACGTGAAATTAGCGTGTTACGCGTGTGACGGTCAAACGCCTTTCTCCGTGTTTATACAGCGCGATTTGCCGAGCACACGTCAGTTGTGCTCGAAAGGGGTGGACATGGATCCCCGTCACCGTAGTGACCTCGTCTTAATCCATTTTTATTTCTTGACATTTCTTTTCATTTCATAACAAGATAATAAAATCAAAATGAAAAACTATTACAATAATAACATTTTGGCTTCTTCGGTGCCATAGCTTGAAATCTTGATCTTCACGGGACTGTGTCTTGAGCGGTTATGATTTCTACAGCCCGGTGTT
This sequence comes from Urocampus carinirostris, assembly GCF_059441175.1. Taxonomy (NCBI): domain Eukaryota; kingdom Metazoa; phylum Chordata; class Actinopteri; order Syngnathiformes; family Syngnathidae; genus Urocampus; species Urocampus carinirostris. The sequence continues at coordinate 31,691,676 of NC_142350.1, forward strand.
ATGCCGAGAAATGCATCCCTGCCAAGATTTGCATCCCCTCGCTACTACAACCACTTTTACCTCGTTTTATCTCACTTTTATATCACTTTTAGGGAATGTAATGGCGAACATATAACCAAAACCACTTCGTCTTGCATTTGTTGGGAATGTAATACAACTTAAACCATTCCGTCTTTGTTTTTGTTGTGAACGTAATCGAACGGTAATGCACACCGTATATAAAATCCTCCCCCCCCTCGCGTGAACGCGCATTCTGCTGCGCTTCCAACAAAAGCGATCGTATTCTATATAAAACGCTTATTAAAACAATAAAGCGAGCTAATTATAACAATTGGGAGATCCTAGTCTATATAACGCGTTTATTTAAACAATAAAGTGCTATCGTATTCTACAAAATGCGTTCGTTAACGCGGATGAAAAAGTCACCAACGTCAATGCACGCTTCCAACAAAAGCGATCGCAGCAGAATGCGCGTTCACGCGAGGGGGGGGGGGGGGGGGGGGGGGGGGGGATTTTGCGTAGGAGTCGGATTTGGGCACAACACCGGCTCGGGAGCTTTTATACCCGTGGTCCACACCGGCGTCTGTTTTGCGGGCATACCACCGATGAACAGCGGGTTGGCCAATTTTGCGCATTTTCTATCGCGGGCAACCACGGGCAAAAAAAAAAAAACGCAAAATTTTACCCGCAATACAGACGCAAACGGCTGTGTGACCGGGCCCTTAGGCCCAAGCCTGAAATCAGCCAATCTAGGAAAATTCGGGTTTGCTTTGGGCTCGGCCCCCAAATAGAGTTAATTAGTCGGGCTCGGGTTGGTTCAGGCTTTTGTACCTGCGGGCCAGTTTGGGCTGGATTTTTAGGCCAGATCTTACTTCTACTGTTATTAATGGGCAGGGCCGCCAGAATATTGTCCAACAATAATAAAGTCCGTGGTACAAAAAAGGTTGGGGACCACTGTTTTACGGCATTGGGCCATGTCAAAAAGTAAGAACTATCGAGGGTCCAGATTTAGTAGTTTAAGTTTGTGCCCGGATCCGATGTCATATTTGCGACCGGAATCTAATAGGAGAAAAGCCCTCACCTTCTTTTTAGAAGCAATCTGGGTATGAGAGATAACAGGGTGAAAAATGTTGGAAGCAATCCACTCTGCCTCGGAGTAAGACCTTTACGATTTCACCACTTCATTAGGAAGTGGCTAATCTCTCCGCTCGAGTGGCCTGATAAGGACTCGGCACTAATGCAGGGGGGGTCAAAGTTCAAACAGCTTTCGATGTTTTGATGCTTAACTTACCAAAGTTCTTGTATGTTCATTAGACAGCTTTATCGGGGAAATTCTTCTCTTGCGTTTCCCCAATAGTCGTCGAGATTGGATGGAGTGGCTGCGGATTTAAAGGGGGAAGGGGCCGGGCGGGGGGTGGGGGGTCTAAGGTGGAGAGCGGCGCGGTCTGCTGATAACAGATAGCGAGGATAGCGCACGCTTGTTGAAGGACGGATGGAGGGATGAGGTGGAGAGAGAAAGGAAGCAGACCATCTTCAGTCATATCTCTGTTAAGACTGTGTGATTGTGTGCTTGTGTGAGAGGCTGTTTGAGAAGTGAATCCTACTTGCACTCATATATAACATCATATTCTCACGGATGCTCAAGTTTACTCTCATACAGTCACAGTCATACCCATTCACAAACATTACTACAGTGTACTCTCTTATACACACACTGCTATACTCTTGTCACACATACTACTATACACTAATACACACTTTACTATGCATTTACACACATATTACTAAACTCCCTGTATTTCTAATGAAAATCCAAAAAGTTTAATTTCTGTGGCTTTGTCTTCCTGTTATTAAAATCATATCCCAAATATTCTCCGTTGTATCTGCATGTGTAAACATAGGTATTCAGTCTTTTTCTGTGGTGTGAAATGGCAGATGTCGACTTGCATTTGCAGGTAATGATCGCCATTTCCTGTTAAGGATTCTAAATGACCCTACTAAAAATGGGTCTGAGACACATTAGTTGAGTAACACTGCACTACTATAAACCCCCCCCTACACACACACACACACTCACACACACACCCCACTAGACTCTCACACACACCGTACTGTACTGTCTCACAAACAATGTCGTTGTTTTTCAAACACACCGTTAAAATTGCTATTACTTTACTTTTTTTCACCTCGAGTCTGATCATCACCTCATTTCTTAGTGTAGTTTTAATTTGGGTACTTTTGGTAACAACAGCGATGCACCCTGAGCTCTGAGTATATTGTATGTTGTACAGTTCAACGCAAACTCCAATAAAAAAGAGTGAGAATAAAGAGTGAGAATTAGAGTATCGGAATATGTGTGAGAGTGTATAATTATGTGTATACGAGAGTATAGTGGTATGTGTGAAGGTATATTGTAGTGTGTGTATCAGAGTATAGTGGTGGGTGTATAAGAGCATAGGAGTATCTGTGAAAGAGTATGGTAGTGGTTATGAGAGTATAAATTTATGTATAGCAGACTGTAGTAGTGTTTGTACCTGGCTATGACTGTGTATGAGAGTATAGTTTTGCATCTGTGAGAGTATGATGTTACATGTGATTTATGATTTACTTCTCAAACGGCAGCCCATATGCATGCATGACTGTGTACGTGGTTGTGGGGTTGTGCACAATTTTGTGTGCTGTCCGCAATTGCATGCAAACTCCTTAGCATGCGTGTGATAGTGTGTGTGAGAGTGTGTGTGTCAGGCCTTGATGTCCTTATGCAGTCACATCTCCCTCCACGCGACAAGTGCCTGAGCCCCTGCACTCATCAATTTTGCATTGCCATTTAAAGAAGCCTATCAAAAGTTCCCATCAGATTCACATCTGCCCCTGGTGCACATAAAAGGCCTATTTATACTGATCCCATCTCCCTGAAATTGTTTTTCAAAGCAATGATATTATTTTGTGCCCTTCTCGTATCAAAGGCTTGTCAGCACTCCAGAGAGTTAACCACATATATCAAAGTAGCACGGGTGCAAGAAGACACAAACACTGAACGGTTGGAGAGAAAAAAAATGGCACATTAAGTCTGAGCTACTTTGGGGATGTTTGGGTACTCTTATTTTTGTTTACCCGGTCTGGATTCTGTCACTTTGAGTCAGGCGACACTGCGCAGCCCTTTAATTGGCTCTGACGTGTTTCTCGTTTTAGACAAACTTTACTTATGTACAAACATGCTGTTCGCCCTTCACTGAGGAACTTGTGAGAAATATAGATGACAAACTCCTGAGACTCGGTGAATCAAAGGTTACAAAATGCTTCGACGTAGTGAGGTGGAACGATGCCTTATGGTGGTGTTACAAAACAACAATCCTCTATCTGAGACCAGGTGTCGAGTAAGGGTTGGCGGATCGGTTGAAGTATCGATATTCTCAATACTAAGCGAGTACTCGGATCTAACTGATACTACTGTTCTGGAATCGATACTTCGCTCCTCAACCAAATTCCTCAAGGTGCCAATTGTCCATATAGATAGCGCAGCCCTTCAATCTCTCACCCAGCGCCTAAGCCACTCCCCTATGTTTATGACTGTGGGTGTGACTGGCAGGCACAATGAGCAGGTGAGTTTTCTGTCTCTGTGTGCCCTGTGACTGTCGGGCAACCAGTTCAGGGTGTCTCCTGCCCACTGCCCGAAGATAGCTGGGAGGGGCCCCAGCACCCGCGCAACCCTATTGAGGATGAGCAGTGCAGATAATTGATGGATGAATGGTTGCAAAGAAATATGTTGTCTTTTTAAAGGGGCGGGGGCAAATCCTCCATAGTGTCTACTCTTCACACTACGTTTGCTTGGAACTACAGCCACTCTTAGACCATTTTTAAACAGAAAACCAATGTGAAGTTTAAGCAGAGATTAGACATGAGGCAGAGCTTTGCACCCATGGTCGTCTCATGAAAGTACAGAAGACGAAGTGGTAGTTTTATGTTTTCATACATATTTGCCTAATTTTTGTCATGTTTTAGGTGTTATTATCATGTAGATGTTCGATAAAGTGGTGGGTGTGTGAGTGGTACGATGCCTTAACCATTAAGATCATAGGGTCATCTTTTTCTAGGGTGTGTCTTGGGCAAGTACAGCCTCATGGTGCCAATTCCTCTACAGGCCAAATGTACTCAAGAAAAGATGCCTGCTGGTAATAGCTTCTAAGACACAAACGTCACGGGACTGGGTGACGTGATGCCAACCATCATGAAAAAAAACTTTATTATATAACTATATTTTTCAACATGTCTCAAAAAGGGAAAAAAGGAGCATATGCAAAAGTCAAATGCATCTCTTTGATTCAAGCAATAGAATTAGGATTTTAACTGTCTTCATTGTTATAAGTAACAAAATAATATACATTGTTTAAAACAAGGTTTGGGAACCAATGGCTCGTGAGTCAGATATGGCTCTATTCAGGAGTTCATATGGCTCAGAGATAAACATCTGGACGTGTAATAATGCAAATATCTTTTACAGCGTTCTGATGAGAAAAGTTTGACATGGATGCATCCATAACGAACGCACAATAGTATAGAACTGGTCCGGTCCAGTATATAAAGAGTATGGTCCTTACTGCAAATTACAGTCCAGGTTTCACACCAACAGACCCTGTTTGCAGTCTTTTGTGACATTTTTACAACATAACTGTGCGTGCGCCTGGTTTTGAGCCCATTATTTATGAAAAAAATGAAGGACAACGTGAGCTTAAACGATTTTAAGTAACTGTGGGAGGGAGACAAGTTTAAAGTGATATATTTGTTCAGGCTATATATCACTTTCATACATATTTGCTTAATTTTTGTCATGTTTTAGGTGTTATTATCATGTAGATGTTCGATAAAGTGGTGGGTGTGTGAGTAAGAAAATATATGATTTTCTTACTGCCTAGCAGGTTGATCCTCTCATTCCTAAATTATCTTTGAAATTGGCAAACCAGAATAAAACTGGCTGGAGTCCATGCAGAAAATCAGACTGATCAAAGTCAATGTATAAGATATATCAAGCAGACATATACGAATGGATGTTAAAACATTGGCGTTCAAAGATCAGTGCTGCTCAATAAGACAGTTGGAAAACATTTCAACCTGGTTATTCATTATTGCATTTCATATGGGAGGGAATTACTGGCAGTTTAAATTGATGGGGCTGTATGAGATTCTACTCAAGTCAAGTCATGTTTTTATTTTGGTATAGCCCCTAATCACAAAGAGTCTCAAAGAGCTGCACAGACCACAGACTATTATCACACCATCCCCTGATCTAAAACCTACATTAGGGCAAGGAAAAACAAAAACTTCAACATGAGGAAAATGAAGAAACCTTGAGAAGGGACTGCACATAAGGTCATTCCCCTTCCAGGATGACCAGGCTGCAATGGATGTTGCAATAACAAATAATACACAGATATTGTCAGCATAAAATACAGGTCATTGATAAGCTATATAATAGAAGTGTGTTTTAAGTCTAGATTTAAGAATTTGCTTCCGAAATTAACACTATAATGGAGAAAAAAAAAACAAATATAGGGCTTTTAGAATCGAATTTCTCATTTTTCTAGTAGAATTATATAAGAATTCACAAGAACGTGCCAAATATTTTTAAGAAGGCAGATTGATTTTTAGGAATAAAAAAAAGAAACAAAAATCACACTTTTCACAAAAATATAAAATATCAATAAAATAAACTACCAAATAGTAATTCTGATATAAAAAAAGAGGCATTAGAATGTCTGGCTGCATTTTTTTAAAGCAAAGTGATACAAAAAAACTTGAGAAATGTAAAATTCAAATAACACAAGTAAGTTCTTTGTACTTTGAGTTAAGTGGTTCGTTATGAGAAAACTGGGCCGGTACACTGCACAAACTCACTTTCCCCCTTTTCTAAGTATATATTCTTATGGCATTTTAACCCTCAATATATAAGATCAGTGACAGGAAAACAGGGGTAGGAGGGACTTGTTGATCACTGTGATGGTGGCCGCAGTAGTACAGTCTAATGCAACAGTGAATAATCAGTCATTGTACATCCAGCCAATCGACCATGGGATGAACAGATTTAATGTCAAGAAAAAAAAATGTGTTTACAAATTAAAACGAGTGAATTCTAAGTTAGCTCTGTTGTGTTACCATGTATATATTAGCCAAAGTCCGACAAACACACAAACATGAAAAAAATGGTCTTGTTGGTAAAAACTGAGGAAAGCTCCTGTTAAAATAGAATCCTCAGTCTCCTTCGTTTTTATGCTCAAAATAAAAAAGAAGCAGTCGCGTCATGCACATCTTCCCCCCTGAGTGAAAGCCAGCTTCACCTCACCTTAGACGTGATGTCATCCCAACGCCGTTCCTTGGGTAGGCCATTTTCAGTTGTATTTTTTTCCTCTTGTGGCGAAATAAAAAATGGACTGTTTTTTTTAACAAAGTATGTCCGTGGATACCAAAAAAAACAATTATGTCTTTCAATCATGTTGCAAAAATCACCCCCACAAAAAAAGGAAAAAAAAAAGGAATAATCACCTGAAAAGAAAAGAGATGACAGGTTGACACCTAAGAGATCTGTCGCAATTTCAGTGTATTTTAAGTGGTATGTTACATAACATTTAATACACATATAATGTATTTACTTTATAAGTGTGAGATATAATCGTTGCAAGCCATTCTCCTTGGGCGAAGTTGTTGGGGCTGTGGTATGTTGAAAAACTGCTAAGGAGCCACATGGCGCCCAGAGAGCCATTTGTACACTATGTGGCAACCCATGGGATCAAAGGCAGGTTTTACACCAGTTAAACCACAAGCAAGACACAGATTTTTGGACAAAAGAAAGTTCATTGACTACTACAAAACCGTTCGGGGAAATGGGGGATGAGGTCCAAAATCCAAAGGTTCTTCTCCAATCGGACGTTGGCTTCATGTGGTAGGTGACAAAAGTAAACAGATCAACTAAAACAAGGCTTGCCTACTAGCACTCCCAAAATATCAGGGTTCCGTCCATTCCTGACTTCTCTTCACTCTAAATAAAACGAAATTTAAATGTTTTCTTTCCCCCAAAAAATTCGGCTCCTGGCCGCCTACCCCGGATTTTGGAGGGACTTGGTAAGATCCTCTTCTCTGTCTCTCTGTCACCACCTCCAATAACTATGTCCATGTGTGTCCTCAAATGACAGAATTTCTTTTGAATAAGTGTTAATGTTGCAAAGACATTCACAAAAGCTCAAGTGACCATGTAATATCAATATTTCTTACAGACTGAATTGAAGTCAAATACTGAATAGATAACAGATGAGGATGCCAGCTAGGCCACGAAATGCTACGGAGATAACCTTTTATCAGTGAGTCCAAGTGAGCCAAGGAAACCGAAATGCATCTCTTAGGGCAAAGTGTCAACACCTTAGTTATCAGCACACACTTGGCCCTGGAATCAAAGCTGGGCTAGCCACTACTTACTACTCCGTCTCACTGCTACATATTAGATATGTACTGAGAACTTGGAAAGATTTATAAATTCAGTTTCAGTTTATCACTGCATCAGTTTAACTACCAGACTATAACTCCCACCTAAAAACACAAAATTTGCCATAAATGTCAATCTTATAACTCGGTGCGTATTATATACCGTAAAATCATGTGGATGAGATTAGAAATTTCTATTGTTAAATATGTATACACGGGGGTACTTGTGCAATGATTGATTGAACTAAAAACGTTCCTGTCCTTTGCACGCAACGGAAATCGACCAAAGTTGCGGCAATGAAAGTGTCAACCGTTTTTGCATGTATTTCTTTTTAGGACAACTTTCTATTTTCTGTTTACCACCTTTCATCAAATAGACTTAGAAATCTGGTAAGCATCCCTAGTACTGTTTTAAACTGGTTTGGTTCCTATCTCACAGACCAACATTTCTTGGTAGGTATGGATGAATGTTCCTTCAGAACTCATTAAGTTACATGTGGGGTTCCCCAAGGTTCAATTCCAGGCCCAGTACTTTTTAATCTGTGTATGCTTTCCCTTGGGCATGTCATCAGGAAACACAGAGTCAACTTCTATAGTAACGCTGACGGCACCCAGTACATAACCCTGTCCCCTGATGACTCAAGTCGTATACATACCCTTTTAAAATGCATTTCAGGTATTAAGTCATGGATGGCAGAGAACGTCCTACAGCTCAACCAGGACAAAACAGAGGTCTTGGTCATTGGTCCTGAAAGTCAGCGAAAGAAAGCTTTACCAAAACTAGACGATTTTACCGACCTTTACATTGCATTAAAAACTTGGGCGTTATATTCGACTCTGAGCTCGATTTTATTCGACATATCAAAAATATAACTAAAATTGGGTTTTATCAACTCAAGAATATAGCCAAAGTCCACCCATTTCTCTATCAGGCAAATGCAGAGGTACTGGTGTGTAACCGCGGTGTACGTGTCCCACCAAAGATCCACATACACGCTGGACTGGATGATGAGGTTTTTATTTTTACAGTTTCTGCAAATGGATGAGTCACAACATTAGCTTTTTCTGCTGGGTCTGATCTCTTTGATCTCTCTGTAGTTCTCTCTGGTAAGACTAACAACAAAGCATATCAAAGAGCTTTCTTTTCACTTTACATAAAACACATTTTAGAATATCACAATACACTTTTACATCTTAACAAGATACTTTTAACAAGAGATCGTGTAGTGGATTTTTAACGTTTACAATAAATTCAACATGTTTTTCTTTAGTCTGAATTTTAACCAACATCATCCTTTTTTAATGTATATGAGAAAATAGGAATAAAAACAATAATGAGTATGAAAATGGGTACAATTTACCTGCAAATGGATGAGTCACAACATTAGCTTTTTCTGCTGGGTCTGATCTCTTTGATCTCTACAAGGGGAATTAATATTTAGTAAAACAGAAACAAAACGAAAATAAACCTAAACAGCTTGACAATATCAATCACATTACTATGCATGGTGAGAGATTTATCATCTGGGGTTATAATGTTTGAAATTAACTTCTTTTGTGGAGCACCAAAAGATATGTCTTACCTTTGTAGTTCTCTCTGGTAAGACTAACAACAAACCCCGCCTCCTGGTCACATGTTAGAAGCCAAAACCAAACCCCACCCCATACCAGCAGATGGCACTGTTGGACTCAGCATTGCAGGACATTTACCAAAAACTATACACATATTTCAGCAGGAATTTCAATAAAACAAAAGTTATTATTACACCCATTACAGGTGCATGCTTTTATATATTCTCGGTCAGATTATTGTAATACCCTGCCCTCCGGTCTTCCCAAAAAGCGCACTGCCAGCTTGTAGCTATTACAAAACTCAGCAGCACGGGTGCTTACGGGGCCAGGGGCAGACATAAGATTACACCAGTACGAAAATCGCTGCATTGGCTCCCTGTGTGTTTTAGGATCAATTTAAAGGTGCTTTTACTAGTTTTTAAATGTCATAAGTCCCTGGGGTCCACTGGCAGCGGTTTGACTATATCTAGGGTAAGGACCAAAAACCTACACTAAAGCAGCATACAGCCACTTCTGTCCTCACCTATGGAACAGTTTGAAGGAGGTCATTAGGTCTGCAGGGACATGTGTCATTTTTAAGAGGAGGCACAACACCCACATGTTTTTAATATGACTTTTAATTGATCATTTTTATTCAGTTTTAATCTGTTTGAATTCTAATATTTTACTGTATTATACATTACTTTATTATTGTTACTTCACATTTTTATATTTTTTTCCACAGTTTTTTGTTTATATTTTCATATTTCAGTGTTTTCTCATTTGGGAGGCCCACGCTGGTAAGGTGTGGTTCAATGGCTGAAACACTGAGGCCATCGGCTGCCATCCCAATCAGTGTGGATAAGCCTCCCTCAGGTCGGCCTCCTCACATGGTTATCCTGTGCCTAGCCATAATATCATAATTTATTTGTATTAATATTTATTTTGTTTTCATTGCATTTTAACCATTGTGTGTGTCTGTGTTTGAGGTTTGTTTTTTTTTTTGGGGGGGGGGGTTGCTTTTATTGTCTTGTTATACGCTGAATGCTTTTATAAAGCACATTGAGTGGCAAATTATCGCCTGAAAAGTTACTAGTTAGATTTGACCGCTCTCACCGCTGCGACTTGAGTTCGATTCCCGTTGCATACAATGTTTTGTTATTTTGGTCAGGGAGATTTTGCCACTGATCATTATCGCACGAATATATAAATAAGTGTATAACATTCCCAATGCTTATACACAAAAAAATATGGTAGCGCTTACTGTGTATTTAATTCCGTGCGCCTTAAAGTCCAGTGTGCCTTATATATAAACACTTAATGACAAAAGGCTATTCTGGTGGAGTCGCCCCATAATCCGGTGCGACTTTTTAGTGCAGAAATTACTACTAATGAAATACAAGGGTGGCATACACCCTCTAACCTGGTGTGTATAACAAAGTAAATCCTGCGTGTGGTGGTATGTATAGAGGCCTCTGTCTGCCCTGCCCTAGGGCCTGGCCATACCAACATACCAGTCTGCAACACTGTGCATACGATGGCTGAAAAAGAAAGAGTCAACAAAAAAGAAGATCGTGAACAGTTAAAAACAGGGTGCTTTTATACTAAACAACTGATGGGCAGAACCAGGAAGTGGAGCAACCTTTCCAGCCAAAGGCGTGGCAGCAACAGTGCAGGAAATTGAAAAACAAGAGGCAAAATGACAGTGCCACCTAAAGGCAACACATGCCGTAACACTACTTTGAAATAAAAATGGAAAGATTTTGCCTCTCAGTGATAACTTTGGCACTGCTTGGTTCATATGTTTCCCCATCCTCCATCTCAACATCATAGCCAAGAATCTTGATCTGGAAAAGTTCTATTAATCAAAGTGCAGCTGGAAGGCTAATCAAAGAGACCTAAATAACTCCATCTCCCAACACAAGCCATCAGAGGATTAAAAATCCACTATCCAGAACTGGGTTTCTTCGATCCAGGGGGATGCTACCGCATAATGGGAACTCCCCAAAGCCCGAGATCACAGCTGAGCTGTTGGGCGCAGCATGCCGAGGCCCCCTCTTTAAATCCTAAGGAGATCCTATCAGGGGCAGATGAAAATAGATATTCCTCTCTCTGCGTCTGGAGGATTACAGAGTCCAGTTTGGGTGTTAGTGCGAAAGGTGAAAAACTAAATAAATAAAATCAAAGTGGCCTAGTATATGGCAGGGTAGTTTACATGGCTCAAACTGATAAGACTATCTTGGTATCTATGGTTACTTTAAAGGCAGAGTCAATAAAAAGCAACAACAACAAAAAGTGCATATTCTTAGTAAACATGAACTAAAGGACAGAATGCACAGTGGCAGCATTTTCACTTAAAGATCAGACAACCATGAAATATCCGAGTCAAGAGGAAAGAAATATATACCGTATTTTCATGACTATAATGTGCACCGGGTTTTAAGGCGCACCCCCTAAAAAAAGTTTTGTGCCCTATATTTTCCATACACAAGGCGCACCGGACTATAAGGCGCTACAGTGGGAACGTCAGCAAAACAGCCAGATAGTTCAGTCAAACGTATTAACCCCTTAACATTCAGACAGCTCGCAAAGAAGCAAATACGTGTCTTGTTCTGTTTTTATTTTAATGTTCGAAATAAAGTTTTCATTCATTCATTCCACATATCATTAGGAAGGGTAAACTCTTGTTGTGATGGGATTCAAGAAATGCCAATCATTTATTTGTTTGTATTTTCTTTTTCGCTGGCAACTGTGTGGACAACAAAATAAGAATTTAATTGTGCAGGGAATTTTGGTTCTTTACTGTGCATATGACAATAAGCACTTTGAATTGAATTGAATTTAAAAACAGACTCATCACAGAAACATCAAGATCAGACAGGAACAAGATACTGGGAAAATATAAAGTAGCTCACCAAAGTCGTCTTGCAGCCATCACGTTCAATAATAATACGCAACCATGGTCCTCTTACAGCCATGAGTGTAGTAAATCCAACCGTGTAAAATATTTAGACACTCCACAACACGCAATAATGCCGACAAAAGAAAATATCAGACGAGAAGCATCTGCATCGATGGATGTTGCTTGTTGCTAGCTGTCTGTTTAGCCCCATAATTCCTGTTTACAAATACAGACTACAGGAGTAAAAATCTTTTCTCCTAGTCGTAGAGCAACCAAACATGTGATTGACATCTTTTTCGGCCAATTGCAGGCTTTGTTTTGCCCCGCTTTAGCCTACATGAACCTGTAAATGCTAAAAAAGACTGGCCTCCTTTACCTCCGAATAACTTTAGCCAATAGTGACCAATCCCAATGATGATTGACACATTGGTAAGGAAATGAAACGCCGGTATAGATATCCTAGCATGCACCGCGGACTTCTTCGCCTACTCGGGGAAATCTAGTCGGCAGCTGCTTGCCTTAGATGAGAGACCTTGTGACTTAATATTGATCCATATATACAAGGCTCACTGTATTATAAGGCGCATGGTCAGCTTTTGAAAAAATTAAAGGCTTTTAGGTGCGGCTTATACTCGTGAAAATACGGTAATTTGAAATTATGTATTTACAGGTTGCTTCAATTCAAAATGATAACTATTTTACATAGTAGCTTCTAGTCCGGCGTCTCAGATTTTTAGTTTGATTTACTTCACTTCTAGGGATACATAATTCAAAGCCTTGTAACAATTATTTTTCAAGTTTGGCACAATACATTTTTTCAACATTGCTTAATTTGAATAATCAAATATTATTTCACATGGAAAAATGCTCCATCTACTATATGCCTTGACACAACTACATTTTCGAGCAATGAACACTTTCCCGGATACACTCAAAGGCACCGCTGGCTGGGGTATGTCTATTAGAATCATAAAACATATCGGAAGGAAAAAAAATAACAAAATCTGTCAGGACCGAACACAAACAGGACCCAATTGCGTTAGGTTTCTCACAAGTTTTATTGAAGGAAAGAGGAATGGCTGCGCCCGCGATCCGGTGTTCGCTGGACGCAGGAAGCAAGTCGCTCTCGTACTCGAATTGTGATCCGAACACGGAAGTGGATCCTCCATAGCGAGCAATAGCGGCGTCAGGGACGGAAAAATGGGTAAGTATCGGGACTGGAAGAGCAAGGCATTGTCGGGGTCGGAAATGAGTCTCAAGCCAGAACGGGAGAGTAGACGTAGTCGGGGACAAAAAGATGTTGTAAGCCGGGACGGGAAAGGAGACGTGGTCAGGATCAAAACAGGTTGTAGCCGGAGAGAAACGGGAGCAAAAACGGGACAGGTGGGAGTCAGGGTCGAAAAAGGCTTCCCTAGTAAACGCTGAGGTTTGCAGACAGGCTGACAACAGAGGACTGACAGGACAGGGTTCAAATATTGACAGGGAGCCAATCAGAACCCGCGGCGGTTGATGCCAAATGAGCGGGCACAGGTGAGTCACATCAGTAATCATGACAAAAACCACTGTAACTAAGAAGGCAAAACTCTCACCAAAACAAATAAATAGATAATGTGACACTGACAGTAATCCAGAAAAGTCTTTACAAAAGGATATGAAAGAAGGAAAAAAAAATTGGTCAAGGCCCTAGATGTAGCTAATATACATAAGATGGACACAAAAAAGCTAAACAGTAAACCAATTCACAAGAAAACAAGTTAGTTCAGGAATCCTCCAAAAAAAATCATATTTACAGGTTCATGATTTTCTCTTTCATGGTTCAACAACAAGGCACTCTTTAGCAGCCACAATAACATCAAGCTCCAATCTATATGTTGGCCATTGCATGTAATTAAGAACAAATTAATATATTAGTAGCATTGTATAGTACTAGTATAATATAGTTTGCAGTAGCTCAGGAGGTAGAGCGCCCGTCTTGGGATCAAGGGAGTTCGAATCCCGGCTCGCCCGTGTTACATGTCGAAGTGTCCTTGGGTAAGACACTGAACCCCTAATACCACCAATAAGCAGGTTAGCGCCTTAGATGGCTGCAAGGCCGCTATTGGGAAATGTGGAGCACATTGTAAAGCGCTTTGGGGAGTCATTGACCTGAAAAGCGCTATATAAATGCAGATCATTTCATTTCATTTCATGTATGGTTGTTTAATGTAGTACAGTAGTTCAATGCTTTCTCTTCCTAAACTAACCCCTTGTAGTTCTCATTCGTCCCGCCATTTTAACAATTATCTTTAAACATATATCTCGTATTTTCTAGTCTATTGGGCTCTTCATAGTGGTCACACTATTCACAAGAGTGCCATATTGTTTAAAAGGACTAAAATACACATTTTCCGCATAGAAGAGGAGAAGGCTAGTTTATGGTATTAATAATGTGTCACAAGAAAGGCCATCCAGGGAATATGATAAATATGATTAATAGTCCACAGAATAAAATAATGTATGCATTGTCTTCGTACGGTCTTTGAAAGAACAATGTTTAATACTGGGTGCCTTCTAGTGGTTCAAAAACTTTCATTCAGTAAAAAACGTTTGTTTGTTTCTGGATCACTCTGAAAACTGGTGGTGCTAAACATTCCTTAAAATGGATTAAATCGAACTTCAGCGCATTGGTTTTATTCCACTATTTTATTCTGTCACTGAAATGAGCTTCTGCTATTCAAAAATGTAATTTCCTAAACATAAAACTGACCTATGTATCACGACCAGGGAGTCCATTACAGGGCGCATTTGGAGAATCCTGGCACCAGACAATGAGCATCAGAGATAGAAGCAAGAAAGAGAGAGAGAGGGGACTGCCAGGCACAGGGGATCAGAATAGCAGCTAATGTCATGAATAATATCTCAAGTGTAAATCCAGCCAATTGAACCCCTGGTTGCCTTCTCCCTCTAGCTAGGCTAAATGAGTTTCCATGGGAATGCGGATGAAAGGAGCACAGACGTCTGGGTCAGACGTATCGCAGTGGAAGAGGCATGAAGAGCGCCACTATGAAATAAAGTCCTCGGGGTCTGGTTTGGAGAGATTTGCACTTGTGCTAATCCACATCAGATGTGAGCGGAGGGTCTAACAACCTCAGACTGAAGCATCAAGGTATGCGTGTAGGTCTGTTGTTGAACTGTGTTAGCAGCCAGGACAGAATCTGTCCCGGAATTTTGTACACATTAGTGATGGGAATTCCAGCTTCTGATCGAACGGTGCGTTTAGCTCCGCACACTAAAAAGAGCCGGCTCAGATTTTTTGTTGCTTTAATCCATATTTTTTCTAAATCGAATTACTCCATCTAATCTAAACTAATTCATAAATTCTGATTTGCTTGAGTGTTTTTATGTGACTTATAGGTTCCAAAATGGCTGAGCTATGTTTCCTGTCAAGACACCTTCAATAAAAAACAAAAAAGTTGAGAAACATCTGCTTACATATGCGATCCGCTTTGGAGTATGCATCTCTCTGTCCACCCCTTAAGACTCCCTGTTGCTTTTTCAACAAACCATGGCCCCTAAAACCTCGCCCGAGTATAATGCCTGGCGACGCCAAGCATGCAATGTTGGGCTTACGCATGTTACCAAAGATAACAAAATATTGAGTATAAAACGAATTAATAACTCATTTTAAAAAATGTATTTATCCTTTAATCTTATGATTGCCTTTATTTTTTTTACCCTACAGCAAACCTTTAACTCGTTTAACTTTTACGAGGCAACCTTAAAGAATCTGGTGGTTATAGAGGATCCATGTGGGGGAGGCAAGAACTGCAGGCAGTTTCTCAAAAAAAGGACGGTATTGATGAATAAAGATCAGGAACAAAGCACCAAACAAACAAGTGGGTACTAAGCGAATAACGAAATGTCCAAACAAGAACCAAAAACCAAAGTTGACCAAGTTCATACTAGAAACATTCCCCTCGCCACCAGGACTGGTTATCCGAGCAAGGTCGGGAAGCCTTCCCTTACCACCAAGACAGGCGACTAAGCGTGTCCGAGTGTCTTCCCCCCGCTAGGACAGGTAACCAGCCGCGGCCAGGATGTCTTCTTGTCGCCAGGACAGGTAACCGGGCGCGGCCAAGGCGTCTTCTCGCCGCCACGACAGATAACAGGGTGTGGGCGAAGGGATTTCTCCTCGCCTCCGTGACAGCATTGGAAAGCTGCCGCAGAAACATGGTCGTAGGAGCCTCCCGTGGGTCCTTCGATGGTCGGGTCATTCTGTTATGGTCCTGTTGTGGTGGATAAGGACCCATATGGGGGAGGCAGGAACTACAGGCAGAGGTTCTCAAAAAGAGGACAGTATTCATTAACAAAAATCAGGAATAAAGTCCCATATAAACAATTAGGTACTAAACGTCCAAACGAGAAAAAAAAACTAATTTGACAAAAGACAGCAGAAACTGAAATTGTAAAATACGAGGATCAAAGAAACCAAAAAGCAAACAAACCTGGCGTGGAAACGAAAATGACACAAGGAAGATGACAGGTGAAATCAAAATCTCCCAGAGTTTGCTGAACCCAAATATCATTTTAAAAGGCACAGGGTAATGGGGTTAAGGTGTGTGATAGACACACCTGTGCCCAGTTCAAAACACCAGTTGGGGCCCTCTGTCTGTGAGAAGAATACCAGACCCTACTTGAAATCCCTGAATAAATGCAAATGATCAACTTTTCAGTGCTATAAGCTTTAAAATGAATGACTTGCTGACGTTAATACTGGGATATATTGGCTGAGGTTGACAGGTATGAAATCAACACTTACTGTACACCTAAATATTAGAGATACCGTGACTTTAAGAAAACTTACTCAAAAACATTTTTACATCAATCCATTTTCTGCTCTGCTTATCCTCACTAAGGTCTCCAGTCTTCACTAGGGTGCTTCTTGGCCATCTTTGGGCAGTTGGCAGGGAGCCCCTTGAACTGTTTGCCAGCCAGTTGCAGGGCACATGAAGACAGACAATTCACTCTCTCATTTACTCCTAGAGAAAATTTGGACCTGCAAATTAACCTGACATGCATGTCTTTGTGATATGAGAGGAAACTGGAGTGCCCAGAGAAAACCCACACAGGCACAAGAAGATCATGCAAGCTCCGCCGGTTGCTGGAATTGAATCCTCGACCTCTGCATCGTGGGGTTCTAACAACTCATCCACCATGCCGCTGCATTTTTACAGCACTTTTTTTTCTCCTGTCGAATTTTGCATGTGAGCAATCTCAAGTGGTCTCTTGGACTGGTGGTGACCTGGATTTTACTTTGTAAGGCAAGCGAGATTTTTGTTCCAAATAAAACTCCAAATTGTCGTTTTTAGAGGACTCGTATAAAGATGTATCACTGTACCTTGAATGCCATTATGCTGGGGGCTCACAGTGACCGCAGAAATTAGCCACTGTCCAAATTATGAAAATAACAAGGGACATTTCCCTCCACTGGCCAGAAAGCTACTGTTGTAATTGTCCACTTTAACGAATTCCTCCAAGCCTTCAACATCAGTCAATGTAAAACAGTAGTTTTTCTCTCTCCCATTAGGGATGAGGAAGGAGGCCGAGCTGTCCACGAAGGCCAGCTCATTTATTATAATGACCTGCCAGGACCGTGCATGAACATGTTGAAGGTATAGGAGAGCAGGACCTGACAGGTGCACACAACCTTGTCAGATAGCTGTTGGTCTAGTTAGAACATTACACTTCCTCTCCTCAAAAATGACCGACAGACTGATTGTTTGTCACGTTGTGTATCTCTATATGTCAAATTGGATGCACCATAAATAGGATGACAGAAATGCTATGCAAATTGCATTACTATTTGAAAATCTTCTGCTATTCGTTTAAAAATGTTAATGCTTTTAAAGGGACTGTGCTACCCTACGTGTATGTCCTTAGTCTCTTAAATGGCCGGTGCCGTCAAACATGCAATACACTCACAGAACATCCCAACTAAAAAATAACAGCACAGGGACAGTGTGTATTATTTAGCCCCCCAGAAAAACGTTATTCCTTAAAAAAGAACAATATATCATAGAATAATAAGCTAAAATGCATGAACTATCATACACACGAGCATTTGTAAAAAAAAAATGCATATATTTTACATAACATTAGCCTCACCTGGAGGGAGCTGAATTAATTGTCCGCCATCTTGCTGCTATAGGTTCCCAAAAACCCAGGCCTCCGTGATGTCCTATTTAGTCCAGATTGAACAAATATCCATCCAAATTCTTAACATTTATGGCATCACAGTTCAAGAAATCCAACACAGAAAGAATCCTACAGAATCCAACAAACGTCCGCATGACTGGGAGTCACATTACCTCAATTGTCTTCAGCAGAGGCTAGTTTCAAGGCAAAAACCACTGCTGTCACAAAAGAACAAAAGAGTAGTCTCACATTTGCCTAAGAACTTTTCGAGAAACATCTGTGGACTGATGAGTAAGAAAATGAACTTTTTGTAAGTTGTGCAGCCCGTTGCATCTGGCGTGAAAATGGCACATCATTTGACAAAAAGAACTTAATGCCAACAGTAAAGCATGGTGGTGATGGTCTGGGGCTGGTTTTCTGCCTCAGGACGAAGACCGTTTTCTGTGGTTTACGCATAATACATTTTGGCATCTACCAGAAGAGTGAAGCAGTCAAAAATTTAGGTGTCACATTTGACCCCAATCTGTCCTTCGGAACACACGTTAAGAATATTACTAGAACAGCTTTTTTCCATCTTCGCAACATTGCTAAAATCCGCCCTATGCGGTCTCAGTCAGATGCGGGGATAGAAATTCATCTGTTTGTTACCTCCTGTCTCACTTACTGCAATCAATTAATGGTACAAAATGCTGCAGCGAGGCTTCTAACTAAGACAAGAATGTTTGATCACATTACCCAGATTTTAGCTAACTTGCATTGGCACCTTGTTAGCTTAAGATCTGATTTTAAGGTGTCTTTCATATTTAATTTCCTCTTATGTTCTGGTCCGAAACTTTTCGCTCTGTAAATGCTGGTCTACTAGTGATCCTAAGAGCAAAGAAGGGAATTTTAGGTTCGAGGGCCCTCTCCATTCGGGGCCCCGATGTTGTAGAATACTCTTCCCCCTAAAATTCGACCTGCAACCGCAGTTGAACTTTTTAAATCCAGGCTTAAAACACACTTCTATTCGATAGCTCATGAATCATCTATATTTCATGTTGACAATATCTGTGTAGTATTTGTTATTGCGACATCCATTGCAGCCTGGCCATCCTGGAAGGGGGATTACCTCATGCTCTCAATGTTTCTTAATTTTCCTCATGTTGAGGTTTTTGAGTTTTTCCTTGCCCTCATGTAGGTTTTAGATCAGGGGACGGTGTAATAAAAGTCTGTGGTTTGTAATAATCTGTGCTCCTTGCAGCCCTTTGGACATCTTGTGAATAAGGGCTATACAAATAAACACGATTTGGCTTGACTTGTAATGGCCAGGTAAAAGTCAGAATTTAAGTCCAATTAGTTGCTGTGGTTGTGACCTTAACCAGTCAGTTCATGCTAGAAAATACTCCAATATGGCAGATTTTAAATCGCTTTGCAAAGAAGAGAAGGCCAAAATTCCTCCATAGCGCTGTGAAAGATTACCAATGATCATAAACTATAGATTTCTGTTATCACTGCCAAAGGTGGATCAAATCGCTATTAGGTTCAGGGGTCAATTACTTCAACGTTTCAAAACTGTATTTGGTACTTCTTTGGGTTGTCTCTGTGTGATATTTATATAGGTTTGAAGATCTGAACCCTTTCTGAGTGATAAATATGCAAAAAAAAAAACAGAAATCAGGAAAGGGTGCAAATGCCTTGTCATGGCAATATACACTCAAGTCAAATAAAGAAGGTACTTTAAGGGTTGCAAAAGAAAAGGAAAGAAGAACACTTTTCAATGAATAGAAAGTATTTTGGGGCTAACAATATCACTTTGGCTTATACTGTTCGCACAGACACACACTCGCAGGTGTGTCTGTTTGAGAGGAGGGGGTTGTATCCATCATCCCCGGTCCATTTTTGGGAGATAATGACAGCAATTTCTTCTCTTCAGTGACTGATGACAGGCAGAACTAACCACTAATGGCATGCCCATGCTGGAGCGCACCACTTATGTTTTTTTCCCCTGACAAGGCTCAGGGGGAAGATTCATTTTTTTGACATTTGACCATGCAAATTCACTCGGTGAACATTATTCTGCATTTACATCCATATCTGGCCCCCACCCCTTCCTATGGTTGTGCTGCCCCCTCCCCAACCGGTCTTGTTCTGGCTCCCATTCCCTCTAAATCTCTTTTGATCGGGGAAAGTAAAGACTGCCCTAATAAAAGTTTATGAGGAAAGAGAAAAGCGTTAAATAAGATGGAAGCTCAGTTTCAGAGTTCAGCTTTTTGATTTATGGGCATAGCTTTGCTTCTTAGAGCAAAGCAAACAAGTAAAAAAGCTTGCACTTCACGTGTCTTTGTTGTATTATATATATATATATATATATACATATATATATACATATATATATATATATATATATATATATATATATATATATATATATATATATATATATATATATATATATATATATATATATATATATATATATATATATATATATATTGATGTTTACTATTGTTTGTGCACTGTAACTCAATTCTAAATCTATTCCACCCTGGTCATCCTGAAAGGGGGATTACCACTTGTGAGGCCCCTTCTCAAGGTTACTTTTTTTTCCTCGCGCTGAGTTTTTGAGTTTTTCCTTGCCCGCATGTTGGTTTTAGATCATGTAATGGTGTAATTGTAATTTCTGTGCAGTCCTTTGAGACATTTTTGTGATTAAGGGCCGTATAAATAAATGTGACTTGACCTGACTTTACTTTTCTGTCGCCCCCACAGAACCCAAACATACCCCCCAACACACACACACACACCCCTCAGAAGAAGAAATCCTCTCACGCCCCTCCTAAGAAGTTTGTCTCCTCATTCTATTGATTACTTTCTATGGGGTCCATCTTCTCCACTTCAGATCTACACCTCATACTCCATGCTTAAACTCTATGCTATATGCACGGCATGGAGGTTAAATGTAAACAAAATACTGCCAATGCGAATGCCACTGTTCCCTAGTCTAGTAGAGGTGCAATTCCACTTGATTCTTTGGAAAGTTAAAAAAAAAGTCCCCCCTTGACACAGCCTCATTCGCCCCCAGAGGGGCCCGCCCAACTATTTAAGAACCATCGCTTTAAGAAAAAAAATCAAACCACAAATAAATGAAATACTCCTGTTTCAGCTCTCTCTTTCAAACTGCAGTAACGAGAACCAAAAAGATATAGCTTAAATAGCTATTGTCAAAATCCTTTTGGCCCTCTACGAACAGAAATTCATCCATGCATACAGAGACATTGTAAATGAGTGTGTGTGTGCGTGTGTGTGTGCACTTTTAGTCTAGGGAGAAAAAGAAGGAGCGAGAAGTGGGGGTTCGAAGGGTCTTGGTGGGTCAGCTCACCTGCTGAGGCTACAAGCACTCTGGGACAGCAAATGTTCACTAAGCTGACAGGAAGACCCCCTCCTATCCTCATACCAACCCACCCAACCTTCTCAACGTCTTCTTCGCCTTTAGTTTGAGCCGAGAAAGATTGCCCTTGTAACAGGGGCTAATAATGTGCGGCAAGAGCCTTTTTAATGGGGAGGACTTTGATGGCTTTTCCAGGTGGGCTAAAGCAGCCACCAAAGACGAAAAGAACAAAGACCAGACTCACTCATCAAGCTACAAACAAACTCACATTATACCCGTCTGCTTCTTTGACCAAATTGTGACTGCGACTTATCGAAGGCAACCTGTAATATGTCGAGGGGGGATGCGAATGGAGGAAAAACCTGACGAATAAAAAACTCCGGAGACACTGACAACAAAGTCAGGCCCATTAGAGAGGACTGAAAAAACACAAGAGGAAGTGACAGCGAGATCGTTCGACGCTTCTTGACTGTCTTTAACTACTGTCGGTGACAGCAGCTGCCATTGCGCAAACGCAAAACTTGAGACAAACACGGATTGGAAAATGTACTTCACCTACCCGCACTACTAATTATGCGCTTCCTGGCATGTGTAAATATACAGTTAGACAACACATCAAAACAACTCTGACATATACAGTACGATCCACATCTAATGAAAGAGCTTTTCTTCATATATTATTCTGTACATTGTTTCTGGTAGAGATGCGAAAACTGGAATAAATAATGGAACCCTGAAAACTGGGGCGGCTTTGGAGTTTTCCATCAGGTGATGGTTAAGACAGAAGCATGTTGTTTATCAATTGTAGGCAACTTGAAAATATTTCACACATTTTTCATCCATGGCTCATGACTAGTTATACAATACACCACTTGTCTGGTGTCAGACAATTGCGCCACCAAGTGGTGGCCATTGGTGGCCACGGCCCACCTATAAATGTGTTGGCCGTGGCACTGACCACCTTGCCAGCCACCATATGTTTGGTTGGTTTTACCATGAGTTATGCATTTCATGCCAAATTCCGAGACAGGCAAGCCGTTGCTCCTCACCTTTACAGTAGTCCCTCTTCGTCATTTAACCCCCAATTAAGTTCTGCCATGACCACGCCATGCAAAACAGAAATTTTGTGGAACTCAAAATGTTGCTTGGACAGTTATGGACAGTGCACATTAAATCATTACTAAAATCAATTATTACACAATACACCTAAGGGGCCGGTCACACAGCCGTTTGCGGCTGAATCACTGCCAGAAATTTCTGCCTATGAGGCGGACGCTATTGAACGCTTTGAGATCGCAATACAGACGAGATACAGCAGTGCTTAACACGCGGTCAGAAATTCGCGCGCTGGTGGCAGCCTAAAAAGTTTTGCGCTACTCAATTCTTTAGAGCGCGGGTACACAGCCTCTTACGGGCGTATCGAGGCTGAACCACGGCCAGAAATTTCTGGCCGTGAAGCAGACGCTGTTGGGCGCTGTTAGACGCTTTGGGACCGCCATATAGACGAGATACAGCAGTGCTTTACTCGTGGTCGGAAATTCACACGCGGTTGGCCACGCGAAAAAGTTTTGAGCTGCTCAAAACTTTGAGCACGTGTTAACCGCGGGCGGCACACGAGGTAATGACGCGGAAATGACGCGGAACGACGTGCTCTGGCCGCGGCCAGGGCGTGGTTACACATGGGTAGGACGGGAAATTTCAGCGGGTAATCGTGGGTGGAGCATGGTAATAGCATGTTCTGCGCCTGTATCGCGGTGTTATTACGTGAAATTAGCGTGTTACGCGTGTGGAGTCGGATTTGGGCACAACACCGGCTCGGGAGCTTTTATACCCGTGGTCCACACGAAAAATGACGCGGAGATGACGCGATGAGGAAGCGGAACAGTCGCCGGCATCTGTTTTGCGGGCATACCACCGATGAACAGCGGGTTGGCCAATTTTGCGCATTTTCCATTGCGGGCAACCACGGGCAAAAAAAAAAACGCAAAATTTTAGCCGTGATTCAGCCGCAAACGGCTGTGTGACCGGCCCCTAAGTATATCAGTAGCCGTGTCCTTAAGTCTTTCTGATGGTTTTGCTCAAACCTTCTAACTTCAATAATCTTTTGGTGTGCCATCTCAAGACATTAATTGGTCCCATCTATGAAAAATTTCTGGAATCAAGTCAAGTCACATTTATTTGTATAGCCCTTAATCACAAGAGGTCTCAAAGGACTGCACAGGATTACAATTATACGATCCACTGATTTTAAACCAACATGCGGGCAAGGAAAAACTCAAAACCTCAGCACGAGGAAAATAGAAACCTTGAGAAGGGAAATCACTGGTGTCAGATACAAAAATACGAAACCAAAATCGAGTTTTATATCATGCAGAGAACAGCCAGTAAAGGGGGTACGGCCTCACTTGCCTACCATTACAAATAAGACATAAAATAATCAAATGTATTACGTATAAAATTCATCCATCCATCTTCTGCGCTACTTTTTCTCTCTAGGGTTGGAGGGGTGCTGGAGTCCATCCCAGGTATCTTCAGGCAGTAAGCAGGGGACAGTTTGAACCGGTTGCCAGCCAGTCGCAGGGCAAGTGGAGACATAAAACCATACATGATCATCTTCACCAAGGGACACTGTCGATTGACTAATCAAGTCAAGTCAAATCACATTTATTTATATAGCCCTTAATCACGAAAATGTCTCAAAGGACTGACACAATTACCTGATCTTAAACCAACATGCGGGCAAGGAACAACTCAAAAACCTCAGCGTGAGGAAAAAGAGAAACCTTGAGAAAGGACCTCACAAGTGGTAATCCCAATTTCAGGATGACCAGGGTGAATTGCATTTAGCATTACAATACACAAACATAAAAAACCCTAGGTAACATTTTGAAAATTTGTCCGGAAAGTGCATGACAGCAACGACGCTTGATTTAAAAACGTCCATTGAGGTTGCAGATCTTATTTCCGGAGGCAGGGCATTCCATAGCACTTGAGGATGGAAAACGCTCTCAAACCTGTAGACTTATTGGCTCTTGGAGTCACAAGTAGACCGGCATTTTCCGAGCGCAGACTCCGTGCAGGAACATAGGGGGAAATCAAATCAGAGATAAGAGGGTGCAAGTCCATGCAAACATTTGTATGTTAATAAGAGAACCTTAAAGTCACATCTTAAGTGGACTGGGAGCCAGTGCAAGTTGGCCAATACAAAAGTGATATGCTCAAACTTTTTGGTTTTAGTCAAAAGTCTAGCTGCCGCATTCTGAACCAGCTGCAAACTTTTGATAGATAGATAGATAGATAGATAGAGAGATAGAGAGAGAGAGAGAGAGAGAGAGAGAGAGAGAGAGAGAGAGAGAGAGAGAGAGAGAGAGAGAGAGAGAGAGAGAGAGAGAGAGAGAGAGAGAGAGAGAGAGAGAGAGAGATACTTTATTCATCCCCGAAGGGAAATTCGCATTTCCAGCAGCATCCCTTCGCTGAGAACAATACAATAATAAAACAAAAAGAATACAATATACAAATACCCAGTGTGACGTGCAAATGCCCACTGTAGCGTGTTATATAGAATAACTAAATAGTGCTACACAGAATACATATTGCAATAAGATTCGGTAATATGCAATGTAGGTGGTGTGGTTTACTGTGGGCTTTAACTCTGCCGGGTAGAGTTAAAGAGTCTCATGGCATGAGGAAGAAAAGATCTCTTCAGTCTGTCCGTAGTACAAGACAGTGACAGCAGTCTGTCGCTGAAACTGCTCTTCTGTCTGGAGATAATGCTGTGTAGTGGATGCGATGGATTGTCCATGATTGACCGCAGCTTTTCTCTCAGCTACTGTTGTTAGGCTGTCCAGCTCTTTGCCCACAACAGAGCTCGCTTTCTTAGCCAGATTATTGAGACGAGAGGAATCCTTCTTCTTGACGCTGCCTCCCCAACACGCTGTCGCATAGAAGAGGGCGCTTGCCACAACTGTCTCATAGAATATTTTCAGGAGCTTTTTGCAGATTTTGAAGGAGGCCAGCCTTCTGAGGAAGTAAAGTCGGCTTTGCCCTTTCCTACATAGAGCTTCTGTGTTGGCAGTCCAGTCCAGTTTGTTGTCCAGCTGCACCTGGATGCTAGACATCGGGAGATCAGAAAGCAATACATTACAGTAATCAAGCCAATAAGTAATAAACGCATGAATTAAAACCTCTGCATCTGATTGGGACAGCATCGAGCGAATCTTCACAATATTACGGAGGAGGTAGAAAGCTATTCTAGTAATATTTTTCACATGTGACTGAAACGACAGATTAGAATCAAATATAACACCTAGATTTTTGACCGAGTCACTATGGGTGATATTATATTTGTCTAAGTTCAGGGCAGTGTTTGAAAACAACTCACGACAGTGAGCTGGACCAATAATCAACATTTCAGTTTTTTCTGGGTTTAGGCGCAAAAAATTAAGTGACATCCATCTTTGAATGTCAGTAAGGCAAGCCTCCAGATTTCTACAACTCAACTGTCCCGTTCTCTCCAGTGGCACATACAGTTGAGTGTCATCTGCATAGCAATGGAAACCAATGTCATCAAGCGGAATCATATAAATACTAAAAAGAAGGGGGCCAAGTACAGAGCCCTCTGGAACACCACAGGGGGCATTAGAGTGTGTAGAGGTCAGATTACCATAGTTAACGCATTGCATCCTGTCTGACAGGTAGGACCTAAACCACGAGAGTACAGTTCCTGAGATACCAATGCATTCCAGACAAACAAGTAATATGTTGTGGTCGACAGTAAGCAAAAGCAGCACTGACATCCAGCAGCAGTAACATTGATGAGGCACCGGAATCTATTGCTAAAAGGAGATCATTGGTTACTTTAGCCAGGGCTGTCTCAGTAGTGTGATTTGCCCTAAATGCTGACTGGACAGTTTCAAAGAGGTTATTTTCTGACATTAAGTCATTTAGCTGCCGTGCAACGATTTTTCAAGTAATTTTGCGAAAAATGGCAGATTTGACACTGGCCTATAATTACCTAGGCTTTCTGGGTCAAGGTTAGGTCGCTTAAGTGTGGGTTTAATGACGGCAGACTTGAAGGCTACAGGAACAATACCCGAAGATAACGATATATTAATAATGTTTAAAACTGATGGTCCTAAGATCCCAAACCTGGCAGACATGAGGAGAACATGCAAAGTCTGCATGGAAATGCTGCAGTAGCTGGAATTGAACCCTGAACCTCTGCACCGTGGTGCTGCTTTCTAACCAAATAAAATATTAAGATTTTTTGGGGGGGAGCAAGCCACACTATATTCTAAGAGAAAATTCAACAAACCCGCTCTACAAACATAAGTTAATTCTGAAGCATATTTTACTTGTGTGCAAGGATGATTTGATAAAATTTATGAAATGACAATAATGCCAGAGCCTGTTTTCCACATCAATATACATATATCACTTAAAATGTGTCTTCTTCCCGCCAGTTACTTTAGAGTGTTGAGGTTAATTTTGAATGCCATTTTTGTTCTTAAGAACGCTTTTAAAACAAGGTGCAAGGAAAGTTATTTTGTAAAAATGTCACATAATATTGCAAACGAGGATACCAATGTAATGCGACTTTCAGTGCAGAGGGTGCTGGGCAAGAAGAAAGAGAGTGTTGCGCTGCCTAATCTTATCGCTCACCCAATAGAGATTTTGGGTAAAACGTTTGCTTTGGGTTAAAGTTTGTTCTGTGGCTTTTCATCTTAAAGTAAAAATGAACATAGACTGTTTAAAGAGCTTCCATATTGAGGATTATTTATTGATTAACAGCCGAAACGGGGTCTGTTTGTGTGACACCTTGAATGTAAACTATAGTTAAAATTGTGTCTTAAATGTACTCAACTAAACTCTTGGTAAATAAGTAATGTCCTGGCTTCCACATGTATTAACATATTAAATCATTCACAAGTTTTATTTTGTCTCTGAGCAATATATGGCTCGCAGGCCATAGGTTTGCGACCCCTGGTGTACAGTATGCCAGCCATCTACTTGAATTTCTCAAACCAGTCACGGCTGGCATTAAAATCCATTCTGGTTATACCATTCGATGACTCCCCGTCTGTAGACGGTGCCTCAAGTAGTAGTTCCTTGTAGATAGACAATATTAAGCCCTCTGTGACGATATCTCCCGCTGGTTATTTGTCGCATATCCACAATAACAAAAGCGCATGCAGATTTTAATAGGTTGCGGTCTGAAGTAAATAATTCACGGTAAATGGTTATATTCATAACATATTTTCTCATTTACCTTCACAATTTGGGGATTTTTTTTCTCCAAATTGCATAATTTCCACATTTACCATTCAAATACAAAAAGCAAGCGGCTCCTGGTACAGGTCTTTTTAATGACACGTAAAATTGTGAAGACGAGGCAGTGACAAATGACCTTCAATTAAAAAAAGAATTAAAAGACCTTTAGAAAGTTAAAGTGTTGCGAGTCCAGCTAAAGGGGCAACAGAACGTGAAAAATCAAAAACTGAAATAGGCAGAAAACAACAAAAGGAAAGAAAATTTAAAAATATGCTGTAAAAAATATGCTGTAAAATATGTTTGCGTGTATGTTCATCTAAAGTTACAGTCCCTTTGATTTAAAGTCTACCGTAAGTGCTTATGTTTGATCAACAGTCTCCTGTTCTCCATCACTCCTCCTGCACCATGCATACTCATCTGCCTCTAGGCTTAGTGCTCATAATCAACTCACAATTTATTTCATTAATATCATCCTATTTATCTTACTAATGTATTTTTATGTTTTTATTTCTGTTTGAATGTGTTTTTAATGATCAGGAAGATGTGTTTTAGAGTTAGCTTGGTTGCTTTTGAGAGGTTCGGGAACGGATCAACTACTTTTTAATTATTTTGCATTAGGAATATTCACTCATTATACGAGCAATTCCTGAAACAAACTTGATCTTGGAACGAATTCCTATGTCGAGGTCGTACTGTATATTATTGTTATGGATAAAATACTGTTTTGTTTTAACAAACACGATAAATCTTGCCAATAAAGTGACGATTAAGCTGTACAATAGGTTCATTTATTTGGGAATTGAACTGTGCCTCACCAGACTCCAACCTCACTGCACGTCACAGATGGAAACTCTAAAATGTCTATATTTGTTCATCAGCTATAAAGTGTGAAAAATGGTCACCTCAGCATTCTTCCCCATTTCTATGTAGTGGACTAACACTGAATGCCCCACCTGTAAAGCTGAGTGGTTTTCGCACATCCCGGAGGTCAGCAAATCGCAGCAACTTACGGCTTGGCGTAGAAGCGAAGCGGATGTCATGTTAAGCCACATTTGGCTAATGTTTTCGGCCATTCAAATGCATGTTTTAAAGAGACATGAGGCTGACCTGTCAAGAAAAATGGATTTTAAGTGATATAGACAGAAGACTTGTAAGGCCAGGTCTCACTAATATATTGAAATATTCATGTCCACCTCCATCAAGGCATGAGTGAGGGATATTCTAATAGATAGTTAATTATTCATACACATCAATAAAACCCACGTACCTAGATTAGGACTGAAACTCCTTACAATGAGGGTTTATGAGGACAGTTCATTAAAGTATGCATGGAAAAGGTTGCTAGTGGCCTGACGTACCTGCACTCTTAAGTTTTGCCCCCAATACCGAAAAAAGCCTCATTTCCCCTCTCCAAAATAATAAATAAATGCAGGTCAACTGTATAGTTCTGCATATATTTATTCAGTGAGCTCCATTTGCAACCATTCTTACATTATCTAAAGTCATCTCACACACTTGGATGTGGCTGGTAAATATGTATGAGAGCAGTGTAGTCGGAGTAGTGGCGTTATTTAAGCCAATTTTCAGGAGACGTGCTGTGAGTCACACTTGTGTTTAAGTTATTCAACTGTATGTATTATCTTGACATTCTCAAATATGCCATGAGGAAAAAAAACACTCTTGTTATATTTTTGCAATTTAAATGAGTAATTCCTTATTCTGTCATTTTGTAAGAATTTTCAGTTGTAATAGTTATTATTAATACTATTACTCTAAGTAACAAAACGAACAAAACTGTTATTGGCTAAAAAAAAATGTAAAAAAAATGAATTCGTTAAAAAATGATTTGAATAATTAACAAAAATAGAGGAACTGTCATGGTTGCCCGTTTGGCGCCAGCTGATGCTTATTGCCTGATTAGCTCCTCTCCTATTTAAACTCAGTGCTCTCATTCACTCCTTGTCAGTCCGTCAACGAGCCTCCGCACTTGCAAGACATATATTTTGACTTTGTCAGGTATCTTGCTCGTATGTCCAGTATCCAGTATTGATACCGTCTGTCTCGTCCTGTCCGGTATCTTGCTCCAGTCTCCAGTATCTGGTATCGATACCGTCTGTCTCGTCCTTTCCAGTACCTTGCTCCAGTCTCCAGAATCCGGTATTGATCCTGTCTGTCTTGTCCTGTCCAGTATCTCGCTCTAGTCTCCAGTATCCAGTATTTATTCCGTCTGTCCTGCCCTGTCCGGTATCTTGCTCCAGTCTATAGTATCCGGTAACGTTTCCGTCTGCCCTGTTCAGTATCTTGCTGCTGTATCCATTATCAATCCTGTCTGTCTTCTCCGGTTTTGATCTTGTCTGCCTCTGGCTTCCTGTTTTCCTGCGCCTGACTTCTCCGTCCCAGTGATCTCCGAATCATTGGCGTTTGTGTTCACGCGCATGACTGCCCCATTCCCATAAAATAAAGCTTGTGTGAAAACGTTACGTGTCTGGGTCCACCGTCTGTTTGCGTTCTGACAAGGAACTATCAGATAAATATTCCTTTTTTTAAATACTTGAAGGTTAATACATTTGTATTTGTTACTTTACATAACATGAGGGTGTATAAAATGAAGCTGACATGATTGTTCACCAGCTTGCCTTTTCGGGTCCTCAAGAAAGCCAAAGACCTTGTGAATGGCTTGACAAAAAAATGAGATAATAAATAGTTTGTTTTTGTCTTTGTGCTTTGAAGCACTTGTTTTTGGTTGCACTTCACAATACAGCTGTATTTGGTGGTCAAATATTACACAGTATACCTTTTATTTTAGTATTAATATTATGATTGTAAATAATAGAGATTGCCCTTTGGTTATGGATGTTTTGGGGAATGGTTTCATGCAAAAAAGTAAAATAATAATTCAAATATATAACTATTTTATCTTTTTTTACTGTTTTGTTTTTCATTTTTAAGTCTAGTTTTTGTATCTAAAAGTACAATTTAATGAAAAGTCACCAATAAACTATTGATGAAAAAACATTGTTTTTGATAGAACGCAGTCATGACTAAATAAATAATGCTGTAGTACATTTAATGAGAATAGGATAAATGTGACTGAATTTTTGTTTCAGAAGGACTCTTTGTACTATTTGACCTCTCTATGTAACTGTATTGTGTAGTACAATTGAAAACGAGTCCGACAAAAGCACAAGGAATATTACAAACTACGGAGACTCAAGGGACAAAACAACACATATTTTATTTTCTCATATTTTTCTGAACGGACAATTACGTCAGCTCCCTCTAGGTGGACCTGATGTTATGTAAAATAAATAGCGATTTCTTGACCCTAGAATATTTTAAAGATGCACATTTATATATTAGTTAATGGATTTTTGTTCTTATTTTTCAAATCCATAGTTTTTGTAATGAGTTATTTTTCCACTAGGAAAGGCTAAATAATACACAATTTCCTTTTAAGCTTTGACATTAGGGGCCTTACTTTCATACTAACAGTCTTAATAAGGTCACATCATCATGTTTGTGCCAGGCCAAGTCTACTTTTGTATGTTTGTCAAATTCGTAAAGTAATTAACTGTCGAAGGTGATAGTCTGATGATTTGGGTATTTTGATATTAATATTGAATACACTTGGAAAATATGGTCGAAAATCTTTAATATTTACAAGTAGAGTCGCCATTATCGTGGACCATTTCAGGCATAAAAAAGGAACATGAATGCACTTCAAAATTTATACAAAAATAAACAATACATTAAAGCAGGGAAAAAAGATCATAATTTAGAACACTATTAAAATTTACATTTTGGGCATAATAATTTCTTTTTCAAAAATTATATATTCCTTGTATAACTAGAGAATAATTCATAAACAAGAGAAACAGTGGTAAACACGAATCAAACGGGGAAAAGTACTTATCTTATATTTCAAAATAAAGCTAGAAAAGAGAATTTGGAAAAACACACTTTAATTAGATATATTTAGTTCAAATAAAAGATCCGGTTTGGTCACAAAAATGGGTTTGTTCCAGTATTGTTTCATGATTTTAACACCCTTCACAACGTTCATTATGTATACTGCATGGTATTACATATCCTTTGCCTGAATGAAAGAAAACTAAATTTTCTGCAGTCAGGTCATTGCGCTAAAATAACAGTCTGCAAGAAGTGAGCCTGCTGTGCCCTCCTGTGGCCACTGCTGTGAATATGGCCTCAGTACCAGGACGCTTAATTCCAGTCCTGCAGAATTGAATTAACCTCATTTGTGCTGATCCTTGAGTTTAATCAGAAGAGGAAACCTTTCAAATGGTGCCTCAAATATTACCATATAACATTCCATATTGTTCCTTTGTGCGGTTCTCAGTAAACTATCTACTTTCATCAGGGGATGGTGTGATAATAGTCTGTGGTTTGCAATAATATGTGGTCTGTGCAGCCCTTTGAGACTCTTTGTGATTGAGGGCTATACAAATAAACATGACTTAACTTGACTTAATATTTTATTTTCTCGGAATGTAGCATTTCGTTTCCCCGGCAATCGTCTTTACAGTCACAGGTTCACATAATGTACTATATAAGTCAGAAGTCTGGTCACGGGTCTGGTCAGGGGTCTGGTAAATTCTGGGTAAGGTTGGGCTATAACGAACGTTTCACAAGAAACAGTCTAATAAAAAACCCTATATTGCAAATCACATTTGATCATTTATTTACCTTTGCACTACTTTCCGTTCTCCCGAAGTCCAAAAGCAAGAACTTTCAGCTGGTACAAAATGCTGCAGTGAGGCTTTTAACTAAGAAAAGAAAGTTTGATCACATTACCCCGATTTTAGCTAACCTGCAGTGGCTCCCTGTTAGCTTAAGATGTGATTTTAAGGTTCTTTTGGTAGTACACAAAATCATGCATGGACTTGCTCCCTTATATCTTTCAGATTTAATTCCCCCTATATTCCGGTCCGGAGCCTTTGCTCTGAAAACGCTGGTCTACTAGTGATCCCAAGAGCCAAGAAGAGATCCGCAGGTTCTACAGCGTTCTCCATTCGGGCCCCCGTGCTGTGGAATGCTTTTCCCCCTGAGATTCGGTCTGCAACCTCAGTGGAAATGTTTAAATCTAAGCTTAAAACACACTTCTATTGTATAACATATGAATAACCTATATTTTATGTTAATATGTGTATTATTTGCCCTCATTTAGGTTTTAGATGAGCGGATGATATCATAATAGTCTGTAGTTTGCAATAGTTTTTGATCTGTGCCGCCCTTTGAGACTCTTTGTGATTAAGGGCTATACAAATAAACATGACTTGACTTGACTTAACTTGACTTTGCTGCTCAAAAGATTAGATATAATTATTTATTTTACATTAAATTACCTTAAATATAGTGCAGGAATTAAAGACACGTTACACTGAAAAACAACAGCAACTAAATGATGAAGGTGCTGTATCTGAGTCATATAGGAGGGTTTCTCCTGCTGCTGGTAACAATGGAAACCAGTACTATAAGTTTCATGTGGTGGCGCAAACCCCAACTTATAAAAAAAAGTTTTGAGAGGCACGGGCTGTACTTGCCCAAGACAAAGCAGAGGAAGTGGTGCCCCAATTACCCTTGTAGTTAAAGGGGCTTTGTGTGACATATATTGCCTCTTTGTAGTAATAAGAAATTTGTACTTACTTTACATGTTGGAATTCCTACCTAGAGGTCACCACCATGTTTGTCTAGCATCTAGCTACTATGTGGTGATCATTTGGCACTGTGTTTTCCATCGCTTTAGACAACAGTGCCCTCTAGTGGTCAAATATTACACACTGGGGCTTTGAGGTGTCTGTGAACCGTAAACCTGTACCTACAATATGTTACAAAAGCAGAGGACGTAATGTCATAATTACAACGTTTTTTTTAACAAAAACGTGAACGCCACAAATAATACCATGCATATTGTACAATGTGATACTTAAAATGTCTAAACAAAATATTTTTTTGCCTCGTGATTAAAGATTTGGTATCAGTATAGTCGCACAAAAGCCATTGCCTGACATTGCCAAGGTCTGGTTCATCTCTGACGCCGTACACCAAAAAATGGTGATGAAGGTGCTGTATCTGAGTCAAAACAGGAGGCTTCTCCTTCTACCACGGAAACCGGTACCATCTGTTTCAATTGGGGAGCGAACCCCTGCTCCCAAAAATGGCCTGGAGAGGGATGGGCTGTACTTGCCCAAGACACACCACAGAAAGTCGTTCCCCTACAACCCTAATGATTAAAAGATTCGTGAACCGTGAGTCATTGTCATCAATCAAACCAGGAAATAGCCAGCCAATCATATCCCGGGACGGACTTACATCAATCTCAAAACATTAGTGTGTGAATTTTGAATCCTCCCAAACTAATTAGCAATAAATAGCATCTATATCAAACTCGTGCATGTCACACTATAATTAAATTCATATTATTGAGGCCCTTGCTATTCGTAGATGGGAATAGCGTGTGTAAATATTTTTGAGACAATGTACGAAATATTTAGCTTACATTTTGCGTTGCAGGAATTTCTTCCCATTACAATTTACGACAGGGAAACGCTACCATAATTCCTTGCATGGCCCATAATAAATATCCATAATTGATAAATAATCGTTGGTCTAATACACATTGCATAGTGACTGGTTTGGGTGTAGCATGCACCTGTCCGCTTGAGTGCAACTTGTTCCGGGCGATGACGCTTCGTAAGACAATGCTGTACAAACTCATGCTAGCTGCCGTTAATCACAAGGTAAAAAAAACAGGCAATAGCAAAGAAAAGCCAGAGAGCAGTGTCTGCCACATTTTAAAGCAGAGTTGTTGAGAAACATGGCAATGATTTTTAGCATTTACAAGCACTTGACCCAAAATCAAGTACTTTTCAACCAAATTCAAGTTTTGTCAAGGACTCAAGAACCCACACAGACTCTGGGTAGTAAAAAAGATTAATCAAATCATCTCATTTGTAGAAACCTAGTCATTACAACGAGTCAAACCAGGAAGTAGCTAGCCAATCATATTCCGTGCAGACAAACATCGATCATAAATCATTAGCGTGGGAATTTGAGCCCTGCATAACTAATCAGCAAAGAAATAGCATCCATATCAAACTCATGCAGGACGCATCAACATTAATTTCATACCAGGGCGCTGAGGGGTCACCAATTATCGTGTTGCGGGCTGCGAATAGCCCGGGTGGTGCAAGTCTGAGACCCCAGCTATAAGTACATGTGAATATTGCACATGACCTTTGTCCCTTCACTGGGAAAAAGAAGCAATTTATATTAACAGGCAGAATAAATAAAAAACAAAGTGTTCCCGCATTTGCCACGTGCAAACAAACACACACGCCTGGCACGTTCCCTGACATGCGCCCATCTCGTCTCCTCTTGCCCTTGGAGAATCTAAATGCAAAACGTATGTGCATAATTTTTCATAGCAAGAGACATATTAGAATTTTTTTGCTGCAAAATCCCCCCCATTTCTGTTCAGAAGCAGGACATGAAAGTGTGTGAAGCGCATAATGCTAAAGGAATTAAAGGATTCCCTTGTAGGCCCGAGTAGCGGAGCCCATCGTAATGGCGGGAAGGCTTAAACGCTTTGTAAGCTGGCTCTCTGTTTGTCCAACTGATTTCATTTTTCATATTATAAAACTTATTTAAATATTCATACAGGGTGAAAAGTAATGTTTGTTATTGACAGGGGACATTTCCTATTGAAGAAATAGATTCGTCAAGGGACAAAGTCCTTCTTTATTCAACTTTGATGAAGGATAGTGAAAATATATTTAAGAAATACAAGTAAGAGTGGAAGACAAGCATGTCCAAAGTCTGGCCCGGCCTTTGTCATAAAATTAATAATATGTTGCCCTCCAGTAATGTTGACCGCAGTATAAAATACATTTGCACAAAAGATAAAAATAATCATTTCACCAAACGATGGCAGTAGCCCCTTGACCACCTTACCCTTGGCCTGCTGTGAAAATTTTAGCCCACCCCATTTTCAACATAGCGACTTTTGATAAAAAAAGGAAAGTTAACTGCAAAGTCCGCCTCCCGGACAAGTGGAAATTGGAGTATTTTTTTCACCAAAATCCGAAAAAACAAGTGCTTCAGCCTAATTTTCCTGGAGACTGTGACTGTTTTCAAGGAATTTAATATCAAGAAGCACTGTCAGATAAAACATGCTGAGCACGAAAAGCTAACTCGAAACAATCATTGTGAAAAGATGAAGCTACAGGAAGCTGTTTTAACCTCACATCAGTCAAATGAAAATGCTACAGAGGCGACGCTTATCACCAAGCACTGCAAACTTTTCACGGAGAGGGACTTTATTAAAGACTGTTCAAAGAATGCCATGCCAAATACTTGTCCCTCACTCATTTTTAGCTTGCCAAATTTGGCCTGCTTTTTAAAAAATTTGGGACACCCCCAATGCAAGACAAGGATGTCCGGATCCATCCAAATATCTATATTATCGATGTAGAGGAAGTACTTGGATTGGATTGATATTTTTGTCCTGAGAGCAAAACTGTCTTCCCATCTCAACAAGCACTATAATAACATGTTATTGGATAGTAATCATTTTTACACTTTATTTACGCTGCTGACTTTCTTTTCAAAATGTTGTGAAATGGAAAAGATTTTCGTTGTTTTGTCTACATTGTTATACAGTACTACTGTCACGAGACGTGGCGGGGATGAAGAGGTGACCGGACCGGAACGGAGGCAGGAGGCAGGAAAGGAGAAATCAATTGCTTAACGATCCATGAGTTTTATTTAACATAATAAAAGTCGCCCAATACTCCGGGGCAAAACAGAACAATACAGAGTTCCTCCGGCACGAACTCAACAGGTCATGGCATAACAGACTAAAACATGACAAGGCATAACAGACTAAAACAGGACAAGCATAACAGACCGGGATTGTGTATAAGAGTAATGAACCAGCAACCGCAGAGCCCACAATGCAGCCTTAAATAGCAGACCCACAATTAGTGGAACTGCTTCAGCTGTTGCCCAGAGGGCGGGGCAGACTGGTCACCAAGGCGACCGTGACAACTACTAGTAATATATGTTTTGGTCTTAAGGGGACAGTCAGTATTATTTGACCACCAGATGTTGCTGTACTATGTAGTGCTACTCAAAACGGTTGAGAAAAAGCACAAGGAGGAATATCAAGTACAGGAACTCAAATTGACCAGACTTCACCATGTTTCTTCTTTTTGCCCATCCGTTTTGAGTTTTTTGGTCAGTGTAGCAGCAAGACAATGATGCCAGTTCTTCCTAGGTGAGATTCATGTTATATCAAATAAATGCAAATTTCTTGACACAAGAGTGTTTAAATACACATTTATAGGATGGTTCATATATTTTTGCTTATAATTTAAACTAACATTTTAATTTATTCAGAGAGACAGCGTGTAAAATTTAGCACCTCCTAGTGGTAGAAAAAAGCCTTCATTCAGTAAAAAAAAAACTTTAATACCAATGTTAGTTTATATGAATAGTCATAGGTTGAGAAATGTGTACTTCTTTTAAATAGCGGAATCCATACCCACTGCAACCTTGCTGTTACGCTGTGTTTATTTGGCAATGGGTTTTGTTCACCTTAGACAATACAGTGCCATTAGTTGTCAAATATTACACTATGTACCTTGATTTGAAAAAAAAAAAAAAAAAACATTGCCTGAAATGTGTTTGCTGTGTTTATCATAACTATGAGCTCACTCAAGTGGGGATCAAGATAATGACAATGATCATTTCAAACTAAAATGTATGTGTATAGAATATTACGATACTAACCTGTATTCACTTGGAGCGGATCGATAGCAAAATTCCCAATGTGAACGTTACAATTATTTTTTTGCTGATTGCCAAGCGACTGGGAAGAAGTGCAGGGGTTTTAAAGTAAAAAGATATTCGTTTTGTTTTTTATGGTATATATATCATTAAATGTGTTTTACTGTCAGTAACTCATTCATCATGCTTTGTTATTTTCACTATAGTTGACAAGCCATTTGAACAAGGAGCAATCCAGATGGTGTTGCTGTACAAAAAAGTATGCTTTCTGTTTAAACAAACGCAGATTTTAGACACATGGCTTAAAATACATAGTCACAGTGAATCCATCATATACTGTACTCTTGAAGACCGGTACCACAAAATGTCCACTAGAGGGTAGAAAAGTATCATTTAAAAAAATATAGTGGCCGCAAAAAAGCATGAAAAGATTAGTTTAGGTTCAGAGACTTGATGTTGTAGCTGTTTTTATTTTTGTTTGAAGGTTGTTTTTGGTATTTGTTGGTATTTAATTTATTTTCTATTCATTGTATGATTTAATGTCCTGAGTTTTAATTATACCCGTACTATGCAGAAAGCTCAGTCATTCACTGTCCAAACAGCATACATTTTAATTTAAATGTTAAACATGGAATACATTGTAAAATGTGACAAACAATCACTATTTTTAAGTAAATTATTCTTGTTCTGTTAGAAGATCCTTTTGATAATCAATGAGTATTATGTTTAGGGTTGTCTTCTTCTCATTTTTCATCTGATGAATTCGATTTTATAGAGTTATGAT